>NC_060908.1:3472500-3505000 GCF_014805685.1 Silurus meridionalis
TTACTTTGTTTCTTTTTTTTTTGGGTTTCTTTCCCGTTGCTTTTAAATATTAGCTTTATTTTAGCACTGTGTTCTTCACCTCTACACAATCCCTCATCCCTCTATGCCTCCAGCAGCCCTATGCTCTCAGAGCAGACTATTTTCTTCAGTGAATGTGATGAAATAATATTGTGCCGCAGGAGAGACCAGCAGCAGTGAAGCTCTGTGCACCTTTAATTACTATTTCCTGAGTCCAATTACTTGATTAAGAAAAAAACCCTTAATCAGCCTGATCACACGTATAATCAGCACGGTCTGATATGAAGTAATTGCCACACGAACGCTGCCGCTTGAGTCATATCCTCAGCTTGTTATGAGACACGAACAGTAACAATTTAATTAAATGCCACGCGTCTCTGTCCCACATGCTCGGTTGTAATATCGCAGCCCGCGAGGAGCCGCGAGAGAAAATTGGACTCGCTCTGGCTTACAGTTTGAGAAGCGGCGACGAGGAAGCACACGCTGATCCGCTGATGTCTTACGGAAATGTTTACTTCTTCACCGAGACGTGTGCAGCTATGAAACAAACATGTCTATGAAGGCTCATGTTTCTTCATTCACGGTTCCATTACACTTCCTGTTCAAGGGTTAACAGCAGGGATTTCTGATCATTTACTTTGACATTTAAGGCTTTTGGTTGACACGCTCATACAACAGCCCAGGAGTTGCAGCGATTTTAACTCACGATCTTCGGATACAAAATTGAAACATTTTCCAAAAGTTGCTCGTCCGCCCTGAAACATCTGCGCATGAGCAAATTGTAACAATTTAATTAAATGCCACACTCCATGAGCAAATTGTAACACGCTGGCGTTTATTTACTTTCCAGCTCTCTGAAATGTCGCGGAGTGTTCGAAAGCTTCCCTTTTCACTCTGCTGTGAAAAAATTGCCGTTTTCAAATTGATCCACTTGGGAGATCGTTTTTAAAAAGCTATTTTTTCGTTGACTGAATACGCCGTCTCAGTGTGGACGAAAGGCCAAAACGGATAGAAAAATATGCATTTTTAAATCAAAATGTATTAGCGTTAACATGGCCTAAGCATCCCCGGTAGTAGCTTTTGATCTTGATCAGAAGGTCATGACTTCAAATCCCAGCACCACCAAGCTTCCACTGATGGGTCGTAAACCCTTGAAAAATTGAGAAATGTGTAAGTTGCTTTGGTTAGGAGCATCTGTCACTTCAAACTTGGACTTCCTGTGATCGGATCTGCATCTTTTTCACCCTTGATCCGTATGATTAACAAATGCCATGCATTTTGGCCTAAGAGGACGCAAACTTCTGGACTTGAAATTCTTTTTAAATATATATAGATTCTGACCATATTTGTTAAACCTTCCTATTTTCCTATATTTGTTTAGTCTATTAACCCCAAAATCAACATGTTAAAAATCATATATTCATTTTTTTTCCCAAGAAAATCCCCTCCGATTTGAAACTAGTTGAGTATTTCTGCTCAGAGGGAAACACAGTCAATGGATGGACCTTCTCCAAGATCAACACAAACATGCCAGGAAATCGAATGATTCACCATCTTTTACAAAACCAGACATCTTTTTTTTCTTTGACTGACCGTAAATCAGACGTGTCATTTAAATACAGTATGAGACAATGAGATGATTTGTCGTAAACTGACCTGGGACCTGGGTTTTTCGAGCCGCAACAGGCTGACAGACTCTGATTCAGCCGCTCAACCACGTGAAGTATGTATGAAATGGTTGTGGTTAGCCTGCCACGAGGGGATGTTAACGATCCGGCGGTTTCTGTTTACACACGGGAGCGAGACGGCGTGAGAGATGACTCCGGAGACTTCTGAATGACTCTGTGAAGAGTCCGGAGTTTGGAGTGAGTCAAACTTCCTCAGCTTGTTCTCTCCAGCCCCCCCTCTCCAAAAGAAATAAGTTTTTTGTGTAAGGAGGCATGACCTAGAAAAAGAACCAGATTGAAGAGCTGAACCAGGAGATGGGAGAGAGATGTACTGGAAGAATCAAACAAAATTGGAAGGAAAATATCAGAGCTAGAGATAAAAGGAAAAGAAAAGACAGAGTGAGAGAGAGAGAGAGAGAGAGAGAGAGAGAGAGAGAGAGAGAGAGAAAGAGAGAGAGAGAGAAAAAAAACAGGGCTTGTTTGCTTTTGCCCAAGCGGTGATTGACGTACTTGCTTGCAGTGACTCAGTGAGTGGATGAAGGAACGTGAAAGTTCATGTTGGGAATAGTGTGATGCGAGTGAAGAGGGGGCCGCAGCCGTTCTGTCTCCTACCACACAGCATACGGACCGGCATGTGCACACGCACGTCACTCAGCTGGCCACGGCAACCGCCGTAAAAACAGCCTCCACTCAGCCCTGCTGCTTGGCCTCCTCCTTCTTCTTCATCTCCTGGACTTTGTTAGCCGAGAACCACGAAGCAAATAAAAATAGTAATCATATGTAATGACAGGGAAGCAAATCTACCATTTTTTGGTAAATAATCAGGGTACACAAACAATCTCCTCATTAGCGTCTGATGCTGATTATGCTAATTGCTAATAGCATTCAATTCCGAGCATGTATTAAAAAAAAAAACATTCCACATCCAGGCTGGTTGAGAAAACGTTTTACTTCATTTGTATATATTTCTAATATATTTTACGTTTTGCACCCGAGTAAGACAGGCATGTGCTTTTCGAATGTTCAATTCCACTTTGAGTCCCCATTTGCTGTTATAGTAACCTCCACTTTTCCGGGAAGATGTTCCACTAGATTTTTTAAGTGTGCTTGTGGAGATTTGTGGAGATTCATTCAGTTAGTAAAGTCAGGTACTGATGTAGATGAGGTGAGGAGGTCTGGGTTGCAGCCAGCGTTCCAATTTACCTCAAAGGTGTTCAATAGGCTTGGGTTAAGATCTTTATAGCAGAAGATCTTCCACTTTAAAACAAGTAAAGCATATCTTCATGGAGTTGGCTTTGTGCACAGAGGCATTGTCATGCTGGAACAGGTTTGGGTCTCCTAGTTTAAGTGAAAGGAAAGTTTCATGCTAGGACATTCTATACAATTTTGTGCCTCCAACCTTGTGGTAAAAGTTTGAGGTAAAAAGACATATGGCTGAAAAAGTCAAGCATCCCAAAACATTTGTCCCTATAGTGGATATTAAATATTTCATATATATTTTATATATATAAAAATACATTCTTCGCCCTTTGGCAACTAATTGGGGAATGAATGTAACGATGTTTGTGTTGTATTAGTTACAAGCTAATAAGCTAACTGTGAAAACAGTGATGAGCTAACTGTGATAAGTATATTTTCCTCCTTAAATCATGGAACGTGTAATTAATAAGCAAATAAGTCTGTATATAATGTTTAAAAGAAAGTGATACTTTGGTTACTGTTGATGCTACGATCAGCCATTTTGATTTGGCATTATTGCTAATGTTTAGGAAACTGTCCTGAGGTCCCCAGTAGGAATTCCAACTTCAAAAGGTGACTTGTTGTTGTTGTTGTTGTTGTTGTTGTTGTTGTTGTTGTAATTTGGAAATTTTGGAGGCAAAAAAACTTCAGCTGAATGCTACATTAATGTTGGTAATCTCTATCTGAAGGTTACACAAGATTAGATGTTTTCTGGGCATAGGTTTATAAAAGAGGTAGTTTTGTGAAATATCTTGTATTCAATTGATATTTCTCTGTAGCCCATACTGGGAATAATGATACTATTAGAAAATTGTTGTAATCTATTAAGTATTTTATGGGGATAACACCATTAGCAAAGCCTTAAAATATCTCAAATGCGCACAGTTCCTAGCCATTCCTAAAATGAATATTCTGTTAGAAAGCTTCATGTGTCCCTCTGGGACTGTGTTGTTAAGTCAGTGAGTCCTGTTCAGCCCCCTGGCTGGTGGTGACATTTAAACCAAGGTAGCGCTGCATCTATTTGTGAGTGCTGGACCCACGCATTACGCTCAGAGAATGTCAAAACTCCGAGCTGCCTGCCTCGATGATCATTTCCTTTGACATTTCTCCAGCACTGTCAGATAGGTTAGCACCGTAATTGCCCTCCACGTGAAGCGAAGGGGGATTGCAGGAACAATTTTTGGACAAGGGGCTCTATCAACACACTGCTCTCTAAAACTCCTGACCGTGGACCAAGGTCACCTCACACCAGCTGCACCTTGCTCCACATTAGTGTGACGTCTAATGATTCTGTGGTGAATGGGTGGTTTGGTGGATCTTGGTTTGGAGTGGGGGGTCTGCAGGCATTGTTTTATAATGCAACCCGCTAGTGCACATTATTAGACCTAAAGGCTTCATTATATGAATTAGGCTTTTGTTTTATATTTGAAGCCATGCTGCTGTGTGCTTTTCGACCCCTAAAGGGTAGGGATTCACAAAAATTTAAATGACTGCATTAAAAATGACAATGATTGCATTAACAAGCCAAAGGGTGATATTTTTTTTGTTTAATATAAACAGTTGGAGACCATTTTTACTTTTCATGTGACATTTCTTCTCTATAACATTTCCACATTTTGTACTGTTACAACCTGAAACTATAACAGGGGTCATTAATATAAAATGCCATAGTACTGAAATTAATACTACTGATAGAATTCTTAGGTTCAATCAGAATCAGGGGTTTGTTGCTGATCCGATGCATGCGGTTCTGGTAGCAAAGACTCCTCAAAGTTTATTGGGACAGAAATGGTATTTATACATTTTTAAGGAGGCATCGCAATTTAAGGTGAACCTACACATCAGAGCCATAAGCAACCTACATAGAGGAAGGATCATTTGCATGGCAAACAAACGTGCGTGTTATTGTCCCTGTACTGTAAGCTACATAGTGTACATGATTACAGGAAGGTCAAAGATAATTCACCAGATTAAAAAAAAACAAAGAATGACATCTACTATACATCATCTATGCAATCTACTACAAATGAAAAAAACCCCACTGTTTATCAGTATGAGAAAACCATGCACAAGGTGAAGCATGGTGGTGGGAGCATAATGCTGGTTTGCTTCTCTGACTAATACCAGGTTTTGCTGACCTCTTTCTCTTCCAAAACCTTCCATACTGACTAATACATTTCACCGCATCTTTGTCTTTTGGTGGGCGTAAAACACCATATAAATAAAAGTATTGAGAGACCTGATTTTTCCAGTCAGATGCATTTCCCCCCAAAACTGTTATTACAAGGTTGGATGCACATACTGGTGTAGAATGTCTTTGGATGTAGTAGCATTATATTTTTCCTTCCAGTCACAGGTTTGATACTTTTTTTTTTAGAGAACATTAACAACACATTAAAAAACTATGTAATGTATTATGTAAACATACAAAAAAAATCTACTTGTGCAATTTGAAGGTTGTACCATTTTATACCGATCCAAATCAAGTGCCTCAGGTAGGATTGATTATTCTAAAGCTAAGAGCATGAAGCATAGAAGATTGTATCTATCAACACATCCATTCTTATAGCTCCAATACCTATCACTCCATGCACTTGGATAGAGATGTGATGTCTACAATGCGAGTCTGAGAAGTTCTCAGGTAGGTCTTGATGGAACTCACTAGGCTAGAGGGCAAAGGTTTGATTAAAATATTAATGTGACTTAAAAAAAAAAAAAAAAATATATATATATATATATATATATATATATATATATATATATATATATATATATATATATATTTGTAAGAGCAATTAGAATTAGGGTTTAAAAAGTTGCATCATTTATGTTACAGGAATATATTTCCCACAAGCCACTGTAGTGTCATTTCCTGTCTTTATTCACCTGAAACGTATTGTATTATAAATGGCTGCTTGTATAAAGACTCACTTCACACCACACTCTATGTTTCTTAACACTCTGGTTAACGTTGTTGCTGTTCTAGTTGTCTCATGTTTGGTCAAGTTTGCATTTCGGAAATAAAAATTTGAGTTAGAAATTAAATCAAAAAGT
Source organism: Silurus meridionalis (assembly GCF_014805685.1). Classification (NCBI taxonomy): domain Eukaryota; kingdom Metazoa; phylum Chordata; class Actinopteri; order Siluriformes; family Siluridae; genus Silurus; species Silurus meridionalis. Next base: position 3,478,479 of record NC_060908.1, read on the forward strand.
GACATGTTGAAAAACTTTCCCAGTGTAGTTTTATGTGCAACAGAACTGGCTTCCTCTTTTTTTAAAAATACTGTAAATTAATACATTTATATAAAAATTTATCAAACATGGGATACATTTTATACTAGGGATAGGCGATGCCGATCATTTCCTATTGAATATATCTCAAAGACATTTCAAAACCAGTATTGTCCATATTGGTATCATTACAAATACCAGTAGAGGGAAGATTCAAGAGTTTATTGTTAATATCCTGTTACACCATACAATGAAATCTTTACTCTGTGAATCCTCCAGTCAGCCTATAATATAAATTAAGAACATAAAGAAAACAGAGACAAGAAAAATTTTTTTAAGTTATAATTGTGCAAATGCAAGAAACAGACGTGTGTGCATGCACTTTATAAAGTGTGCAGTGTGCGATGTAACATCATAAAAAGTGCGCATCAGATACTTGAAGTTGAAATTTGGATCGCAATGCATCTTTTTAACATATTTGCGACGGTAAAATAGGATTTGTTTGTATAGAATTATCAGTGGATGCGCTATACTTTTATTATTTAGAAAGTGACCTGTAATTTGTGACCAATATTTTATATGTAGATTGATTTCTCCACACAGTTTCTCAAGCACATTCTCACAACACAACAGTGACCAGGGCGTGTCCTGGGAGTCACATAGAATATAGATTAACATGGCAGAGGTAGAGCTGTATCTTCTTGCGGACAGCACAGGAAATGAACATCAGGATTTATAGAATCTTTAATTGAAATTTTTTTTTTTTGCACTACAAAGGCATGTTTTTGAAAGGGCGTGCATCAGTGGAAGTCAGAAGGCACTCAAGTAAATTGATGATTTGCTGTCTGTCTGAGAAGAAGAAATATCGGAATTGTGGGTAAAAAGTGTTTCAGCCTTGATTATTGAAAGGAATCATTATTTATATTAGACCAAAATGGACTGGATATTTTTTTGTTGTTACTTTAAAAACAAATATTAATAATTTATTTAAAACCAGTATTATTATTATTATTATTATTATTATTATTATTATACTGACATACTACATTTCTACCTTTATAGGTATTTATAAAAGAAGAAGAGAACTCTGACATTTCAGTTCTTTTAAGCCTGTTTTTTCTATGACTGAACCACTGTTCAGAAGACACAGATGATGCAATGATTCCAAGATATATAACCAAGTGACAGAAAGCTGACTGATTTGCACAGAAGAAGAAGAAATAGGTCCTATTCGTGTTAAGCACCGTAACTAGAACATTTTATATACTAATATAATTTTATATTTTATTTTTCAATTTTCTATACAACACTAGTGAAAGTTTCAGGATGAAACCCCCTGTCCCTATATCATACTTCAAACCCCCATTCTTAATGCCCTTTTTTTGGTCTAATTTGACCACTTTCTATAGACATTTATGAAGGAAAAAAAAACGCTCAATTTCAATAAGCATGTCGACCGCCTCCGTTGTTTTTCCGTGTCTCGCAGCATGCAGCAACACGGTAAAGAAGTAGTGCAGTGTGCTCGCCGTGTTCTCGCCAGAGGTGAAATGTTTCTATTTGTGGTGCAAATCCTTTCCTTTTGTAGCAGGGAAAAATTCAATTAAATCCTCCAACACAGTGCGTCTTTCCCTTTTGGATTCACAATCCCCTCCTTTTCTCCCTCCCTACCTCCCTCCCTCCCTCCCTCGCTTTTTGTTTCCCTTTCCCCCCTTCATCTGCTGTTTTTTTTATATAGAATTAGCCACACTCGAGTGTACAGCTGTCCTAGTTATCAGCTATCTGCGAAGCACCGAAAAACGTTCACTTCTTCATTATTTTAACCGCCGTTTAAAAGATTTGTGTCCTTTCCCTTTCCCTTTGTGTGCGTGCCTAAAGTAAAAAAAATAAAAAATTAAACGCTTGAGACTTGAATTCATCTTTCACTTCACTTTCAGCCAGAGATAAGGTGTGTGTGGGAAGCTTTTTCGAAATACACAAGAAATGCAAATTCTCAAAATGGGCTCAAATCAAATAATAATACGTTGTGTAGGGGTGTAGTGTCATATGGGGTCATATAAGGTTGAAGCTAGTTTTTATTCATAAGGAACCCATTTAAATACCACACATTTCTCACAAGCTCTTTATCGAATGGTATCTCGTGAGCTGTCAGGCTTTCCACGATTCGCCACGTGACAGCAGTGAAGGAAAATCAACACGGTCAACGGAACTGAGAGTCGTCACGTAGGCGCAATTTATGCTAACACGTCTTTAACGAGTATTACATTTGTCCATGCGTTGTTGTTTGACCTCTCTTTTGGTACACTATACAGTATTGACAAAAAATTGCGAACATCCCTTTTTACATTTGGTCCCCATTTGCTGTTATAGTTACCTCCACTTTTCTGGAAAGATGTTCCACTAGAATTTGGAGTGTGCTTGTGGAGATTCAGTCAGGTACAAGGGTGTTAGTAAAGTCATGTAGGGTGAGGAGGCCTGGGGTGCAGTCGACATCCAAAGCTGTTTAATACATCAAGGTCAGAGCTCTATAGCAGAAAATCTTCAACTCTTACACATAACCATATTTTCATGAAGCTGGCATCCGAAGACATCCTATGCAATTGTGTGCCTCTCAGTTTGTGGTTAAAATGTACTTACTTTTTACAATATAATACTTTTGTCCCTATAGTATAGCTTGGCTGCCAATGGAGGTTTTTAAGATAGATGTGAATTTGTAATATAATATTGACGATGTGAATTAGCATAACCTGTGAAAATGATCATTTAATGCTTAGCTAGGAATTTCTTTTTTTACAATTTAGGAACACATCTGAGGTAAATGTTGATATTCCAGACATGTTAAGCTATTTTTTAATCATCATTTTGGCTTTGTATTGTCTAAAAGAAACACCTACACTGTTTGGCTGAAGCTAGCCAAACTGTTATGCTTGAATTAGCTAGCTGACTGTAGCACAAATGTCTGTAATTTCCTAGTTGCTAGCAACAGTGTTTACCTTTTTTTTCACTTTATAAGTGCTGAGTATATACCTAAACATAACTTTTCTTATTATTTTTTAAAAACAATAACAAAATAAATGAGCTTAGTACCAAGTTTCACCATGAGCCATAACCCAAGTTTCTCTTTTCTTTCCGGTCTGTTCGAAGTTTTTAATGAGCAGTTTGAAGATTTCAAGCAGTGACACCCCGAACCTTCTGTCTGCTCAAGGAGTGGACCATTTGACCCATACTGTCCTTTCTGCCACTGTCTCTCTACCTGTGCTGGTAATATTAGGTGACAACGTGCACTTGGACACTTCAGATGACCTGGAATCCTTCCACCATCGTGTCACAACGTGAACCACAGATCTCTACGAACGCCCTTCATCTTTTTAATAGGGACCGAAGAAGTGAACCCTGGGAAGAGATGGCGTGAGGACACGTCCCTGGGCATCACCTCAGCATTCTATTAAAACCTGAGCTCCGGGCTTTGCCTCTGCTTTATTTCAGGATCAGCGGTTTACTTTATTATCTGCTCTCCTGGGCTTCTGTTCTCATCTGTCCTTGTCCTTCTGTCCTTCTGTCCTTCTATCTTTTTTTCCCTATAATTCTTTTTTTGTATTAAGCTTTTCTGAACTGTAGTTCCAAAGTATTGAAATTTCTAATTTCTTCTCACTTTTTTAAACAAACAGTATGTGTCTCATCCTCAGGTGCAGGTAGAGCAGAACACTCCGATATACATGAACTTTCATACCATTACTTGCGATTTCATACTATTTCATTGCTATGCAGATAACGCTCGACTAATTCTCTCATATCCCCCTAGAGACACACTTGTTTCTGTTCAGATCTCATCATGGAAAGGCAGCTTATCATCTTACGCTTAAACCCAGCACTAATTAACTGCTGCTCATCCCAGGTGATTCATCCCCATGTCAAGGTATTGTGAGCTCAATGGACAACCTTTGGTTACTGCATGCAACTTTGGAGTAACCATGGACAATCAACTGTGATTTTTTTTTTGCACACATTGCTAATTAACATGTTTCTACTTTACATCAGCATCAGGAGAATTCATCCTTAGCAACCACCAAGATCTTGTTTGATAGCCAGGGATTGGAGGTTGTTCATTTTCACAAAAGAAATACACAAAGTGTACACAATGCAGTATAACTGCAAAATGTGTCTATGTTGAAAGACCTCTTTTAGTGCAAATATATTTGGAGTGAATAACGTCCAAATACCTAAATTGCATGTGCACTTAGGTGAACTTGTTTACCATGTAAAGCCTGAGAGGAAAACAGATTTGAGAGAATGAGCTGTAATTTTGGTAAAACCTGGCAACCCTGTGTAATAATGCTGTCTGCGCATACAGTGTGCACAAACTGGGTGTACAAAACAAAACCCTAAAAACCTTTAAACAGACTCCATGCTGAATGCCTGTATGTTACAAACTCAGTTTTGGGCCATTAGGGCCAGCATACCTTCTCTGGTGATGTAGACCCATTGACTTAATATCTTTTAGTTTTTTATTATTCACTTAATTTCATAGCATTACTTTTGGGTGCAGTGCTTCAAGGAGATTGGATTTCAAACATTACATTACGTGTTGCCAGGGTCAAAATTACTCTACTGTCAGGCCATCAGGATCAGCACCTGTTGGCTTTTTATCATAAACTCTATGTTGCCTGAAGCTTTTGCTTTAAACCAACCAGATTTCGAGTTGGCCATCAGGGGGTTGGCCATCGGGGGGTTGGCCACCGGGGGCCATCTAGCAGGTGTGCAATGATGTGGGCGTTTTTATGTCCTTTGATTGGATGGTCAGAGAGCGCACTAGTCAGAGGTCGCAAACTGCATTTGCAGCAAACTGCACAAGGTTTATACATATTCATGGGGATTTAATAGCTGTTTTTCCATTCCACATTGGCTGACTGAGGAGAAGAAATTAATTTAGTCACAGATACACTTACAAGGACATTTACAAGACAGACTTTTCAAGAAGGACTAGACACTGTGGCTGCAGTAAAAATAGACAAATTGTTTTTAATGGGTTTCTTTCTTTAGTATAACCGCAACATCATAATTATGGTATTAAGAGGTGGAATGATTCAGGTAGGACACCACTGAAGGCTTAGGTGTGAAATTTCGCTTGAGGTTTAAACAAAAATATATATACATTCGTACAATATACGTACATCTGTAAACAGTTGACTGCGAAGGTTTACACCCCCAAATCCAAGGGTCCTGCTACAGTAATGAACAAAAAGCTTGGGTTGTTGGAGATCATTCGAGAATATCAAAATCATTTTGTTCTTCCTCTTAATTCAAGCATGAGGAAGATCTCTCAGGAAGCAAAAGTTTGCTTTCTGTGTCTGCTTGGTCAGCTTGCTGGCTTTAAGTGAGACTAGGAAACACCACATGTGTCACGTACCACTTGCCTCATCATGGACTACTTCCTGTAGCTTCTCGCCAAAGAGGAAACTTTTTGGGTCTTTTTCTATTCTCTAACCTCACAGTTCACACAGGCTCTCTGTAGATTGTTCGATTCATCTGACAGCGGTAATGTCTGAAAAATTCAATAAAATGTTCGTTTTGTGATATCATTTTAAAAGAAACATGAAGTAAAGAATCAACAATGGGGTTATTGTTAAAACCAGGGCTGAATTTTTTCCTTTCATTTAGCAGATTAAACAGCAATTCACTTTATCTTGAGACTTTTTATTCATGTCACTGAATAAAATCAGTGACATTATCATTTATTCGAACAAATGCATGTATAAAAACAAGGGCTGTCAATCAATTAAACATTTTAATCGTGATTAATCACATGATTGTCATGAGTTAACTCGTGATTAATTAAAACTTAATTGTATATTTTTATCTGTTCTAAATGTACCTTAAATGAATACTTTTTACATTTTTAATACTATAATCAACATAAACATGGACAAATATGAATAAAAAAAATTTATCTTTCATATTAGAGAACTCAACTTAGAGCATGAAGACAAAATGTTCTTGTAAATGTTTGAAAGTATTAATATTGTTTAAAATTATGTAAATCATCAGGACACCAAACGGAATTGCTATGTTTCTACACGGACGCTTTTGATTGCCGGATGTGTGCATCATGGCGGATTTTAGTGCTTGATTCGAGATTTGGTGCATCAGTAAAACAAATGTTTAGTGATTACAAATGACGGTGGAGTTAATACTTTTTTTTTTATAAACCTAGGTAAACTAAGGACATTGTAAAAAAATGTGCGTTGCGTTGAAGGTTTTAATTACGCCTCACATACTTATTTATATATCATTTTAATAATGTGTTAATTTTGGCAGCCCTAATAAAACATTTGTTGTACTTTATAACCAGAACCACTGTCTTATTATAGAAAATTATTCAATGCCTTTTGAACAGTCAGATTAAGCAGCTCTGTTGCAGAACATGAAATCTTATAAAATTTCCTAAAAAATTGCAATTGGATCCTTTAGAATGGAACGTGACGTCCAGTGAGCAGTATCTGATATCCAAACAGAGACATTAACTAAAGCTAATATCTATCTCTCAAGGGCAGTCATGTCATGTACAACCGATTACACTAACTGAGATTAGCCTGGTGCTGCGTCACAGCCAGATCCTATGAGAACGTCATACAATCAGCTGTTCTTATACCATTCACTGTTATAATATTGAATAGTGAATAGTGCAATAGTCAGTGTTCCAATTCACCCAAAAGATCTTCAACTCCAACCCATGTAAAGCACATGTTCATGGAGTTGGTTTTGTGCATAGGGGCATCGTCATGCTGGAACAGGTTTGTGTCTCCTATTCCAAGTGAAGGATAATGAAATGCTAATGCATCCAAACAAATCCTGTGCAATTTGTTTTCCTCCAACGTTTGTGGTAACAGTTTGGATAAAAAAACGACATGAGGCTGAAAAAAAACCAAAATATATCAAATGCTTCTGTTCTTTTTTTTCTCTCTAAAACTATAATATTAGCATGTCTCCTATATAAAAGATCTTTATTGTAATCCATTAATTCCATCAAAACCATGCGTATAGATGGAGGATCTATTTATATGCAGTAGGAATCATGTAGAAAACAAATAAACAAACAAATAAATACGTCAAAAAACCAACAACTAATGAACCTATTTAACTTTAAACGTACTGTGATATTTATTGTGATATAAATGTGAAAAAATATTTTATTTTATATTATATATTTATATTTTTATATACTTTACTCATATACATTTACACCCCAACATCCAGTTCCTTCTCTTGCTGCTGCTTGCGAATCTGGATGTAACCATAGCAACCAGATATACATTGCTATAAGATTGTAGGCCTGTTAAAAAAAAAAAAAAAAAAAAGGTTGCTTTTACTACTGCCTTCAGTGGAAAATCAGGTCCATTCAGCATAGAGCAGAACACTAAACACTCATTTCCTTTCATGGCCACTGATGTTAAGATAATCAGCGCAAAATCACACGGAGGAACAATTTCCATACCGGAATTACCAAAGTTTACGGCACAAATCAGCAGGGCAGCTCGGTGCCTGAAAGCAACGGATGAGAAATTTTCTGGTTCTGAATATTTGCTCTTGTTTTGTTAGTTTGAATTAAAAAAAAAGAATGACTCCACTCCAAGTGGCCATGTGTGTTTATCTGTCATATCCAAATGTCATATTCAATGAGCGCCGGTTTGTTAGCCGAGGAGTCTGGTGTTAATCACCATCGTGAAGAAAACATTTCTGGCCTCACTGAAAAAAAAAAAAAAAAACATTGCTGCAAGATGTGTACTGTTCTTTTTGGTGCCTTTAATGAACAATTCAGTATGGTGTAACTTTTTTTTTCTGGCTCCTCGTAGCGCACAGTATCTCAGATTGTGGAATAAAACATCTTTAAAATCATGTAGGGGATATAAACAAACTCTACAGGTTCATGAAATTCTACCACAAAGTAAGATCACAGTATCAGAATCATGCCTGTTATTTATGATGATAAAAGATTTATGTTAGAGGCATTTTGGGCAGAAATCCTTTATGAGGATGATAAAAAAAACGCTGTTTTATGAGAATAAAACCTCTTTGAGGTATGAGGAAAAAACGTGTTTAATATACATGGATTAAGCCCATTTGAAGTATGCAGATACAAATTTTGACATGCGTGACTAAAGCAGTAAAGTAGGACAATGAAGCCTATTTAAGGTATGAGGATGAAGCGTGTTTGAGTGACTTATGAGGATAAATTTGAGGTATGCAGATGATAAAATGCTGACCATTTGAGGAAAGAGGATGATAAAAAACCAGTTTGAGGTATGGGGATAAAAACTGTTGGTGGTATGAGGATAAAGATTGGTTAAGGTATGAGGATAAAAACTGTTGGTGATATGAGGATAAAATCAGTTTGGGGTATAAGGATAAAACTATGAAGAATAAGTATAAAATCTGTTTGAGGTATGAGGATTTAAATTTGTTTGTAGTATAAGAATAACAATTGTTTGAGGTAATAGGATAAAGTTTTGAGATATGTGGATTTTTTGCACCACGGACCGGTTTAATGTCGGACAATATTTTCCCAGACCGGCCTTTAAGGTGTGGTGGATAAATACAGCAAAATAAAATGATATGACCATAAAAACTGGTATTTTCTAAATATAATAATAAACGTGAATTCACTGTGTTGTTTTTTGTTTATTTTGCTCGCTTGGGGGTTTGAATTTAGCGGTAATGTATTATGTGTTAGCGGCCGGAGCCCCTTTAAGAAGGTAGTGGATGGAGGTAAGACATGTGACCGAGGCGTTATGACATGCATCAAGAGTGAGTCATAGACAGATGTGGAGGAGAGAATTCGGTAATTTTCCAAAATAAAACATCGTTCAGAATCAGATAATAAATAAAACGGAAATATTGTTATGTATTCTTTCTGTGAGGCTCGTTACCAATTGGCCCGGGGGGTTGGGGACCACTGATTTAAAGTACACGAATAAAGCCTGTTTGAGGTTATGTGGAAAGATTACTTTGGGTATGTGGAAAAAAACCTGTTTAAAGTACATGGATTAAGCAGATTTGTAAACTGAGAATGAAACCCTTTTGAGGTACGCAGATACAAAATAAAGTTTGATGCACATGATTAAAGCCTGCTTCAGTGAAGTTTGAGAATAAAGCCAGTTTGAGTGAGGTAGGGGCATAAAGTTCAATTGAGATGTAAGGATAAAACTCATTTGAGGTATACAGATTAAAAAGATGATTTGAAGTATGAGGATGATAAAAACCTGTTGGAGGTATGAGGATAAAAACCTGTTGGAGGTAGGAGGATAAAAACCTGTTGGAGGTATGAGGATAAAGATTGTTTGAGGTATGAGCATAAAAACCTGTTGGAGGTATGAGGATAAAGAGTGTTGGAGGTATGAGGATAAAAACCTGTTGGAGGTATGAGGATAAAAACCTGTTGGAGGTATGAGGATAAAGAGTGTTGGAGGTATGAGGATAAAAACCTGTTGGAGGTATGAGGATAAAGAGTGTTGGAGGTATGAGGATAAAGAGTGTTGGAGGTATGAGGATAAAAACCTGTTGGAGGTATGAGGATAAAGAGTGTTGGAGGTATGAGGATAAAGAGTGTTGGAGGTATGAGGATAAAAACCTGTTGAGGTATGAGGATAAAGAGTGTTTGAGGTATGAGGATAAAGAATGTTGGAGGTATGAGGATAAAAACCTGTTTGAGGTATGAGGATAAAGAGTGTTTGAGGTATGAGGATAAAGATTGTTTGAGGTATGAGGATAAAGATTGTTGGAGGTATGAGGATAAAGAGTGTTGGAGGTATGAGGATAAAGAGTGTTGAGGTATGAGGATAAAAACCTGTTTGAGGTATAAGGATAAAGATTGTTTAAGGTATGAGGATAAAGAGTGTTGGAGGTATGAGGATAAAAACCTGTTTGAGGTATGAGGATAAAAACCTGTTGGAGGTATGAGGATAAAAGTGTTTGAGGTATGAGGATAAAGAGTGTTGGAGGTATGAGGATAAAAACCTGTTTGAGGTATGAGGATAAAGATTGTTTGAGGTATGAGGATAAAGAGTGTTGGAGGTATGAGGATAAAAACCTGTTGGAGGTATGAGGATAAAGATTGTTTGAGGTATGAGGATAAAGATTGTTTGAGGTATGAGGATAAAGATTGTTTGAGGTATGAGGATAAAGATTGTTTGAGGTATGAGGATAAAGAGTGTTGGAGGTATGAGGATAAAAACCTGTTTGAGGTATGAGGATAAAAACCTGTTAAAGGTATGAGGATAAAGATTGTTTGAGGTATGAGGATAAAGAATGTTTGAGGTATGAGGATAAAGAGTGTTTGAGCAATAAGAATAAACGCCTTTTTAAGGTGAAGCTCATTTGAGGAATGAAATGAGGATGAAGTCAATTTAAGATGTCTGAAGTATGAGCATTAAGCTGGTGTGAGTTTACAATCAGTTTGAATTACAAACCTGCAGTGGTAAAGTGTGTTTCCTGAGGTAAAGGGTTTAGGGTGGCGTGAGGATATAATCTGTATCCTGTTTGAGCCTACAGACTTTTTGGATTATATTTAGATAAAACAGGCTTCAGGTTTGATTTTGGTTGACGTATGAGAAATCCTGTTTCTCCCGAGCAGGCACTGTTTTCTGGCTAAATACTGACTCATATCTTTTTCGAGTGTATGAGTCAATTGTTTCCTAATTGTATCCTTTCTTGCTCTTTTCCTTCTCCTTGATAAAATCACCTGAATTTGTTGTTCTGTTTTCTACACCTCTACTTACTGAGGCTGGAGATCAGACCACCGTGATACACTAAACCCCACTTAGTGGGTAGCTGATTCTGAAAACAAGACTAAAATCCCTTACTCATACAATTCTAATTGTTCTTTATTTAGCCAGTTTTATGAAAATGTTGACGGCCCCATAGCTTCCTTAAATAAATATTCAAATTATGGAAATAAATCCAGATACAAGATAATTGTAAAAAATTGCTTGTAGTCTATTTATAGTCTTTTAAACTATTGACCCTTGTTAGTCTAAGTCTAAAATGGCCTTGAATTTCTAACACTGCTTCTAATTGTAAGTTTTTCCTAATTTTCCCTGATCTCTGTTTTGCTAATTCCCTAATAATTGTTATTGTTCCTACCTCATGACTGCAAGCCCTATTTCTTTAATAGACTAAAAATGGGAAAATAATCTACAAATATGTCTTAAAAGAAATAATAGATTAATCTGTCCCTATTAAAATAATTAGGTATGATTATATGATGACTTAATGAAGTATAAAAAAATTCAAGTGAAAGAAACACAAAACCTGTTTTAGAGTTTTGAAGCAAAATCACATTTGAGGTATGAGAATGGGGTCTGTTTAAAAGAGGTGTGAGGATGAAGCCTGTTTGATTGTGGTATGAGCATAAAGCCTGTTTGAGGTTTAAGGATAAACCCTGTTTTAATGAGGTTTAGGAAAAAACCCTGTCTTAATAAGGTTTAAGAATAAACCCTGTTTAAATGAAGTTTAAGGATAAACCATGTTGTAAAAAGGTTTAAGAATAAACCCTATTTTAATTAGGTTTAAGGATAAACCCTAAATAAATGAAGTTTAAGGATAAACCCTGAATAAATGAAGTTTAAGGATAAACCCTGAATAAATGAAGTTTAAGGATAAACCCTGTTTGAATGAGGTTTAAGAATAAACCCTGTTTTATTAAGGTTTAAGGATAAACCATGTTGTAATGAGGTTTAAGAATAAACCCTGAATAAATGAAGTTTAAGGATAAACCCTGTTTTATTGAGGTTTAAGAATAAACCCTGTTTGAATGAGTGAATCCTGTTTGAGGTATGAATTTCTTAATTTCTCTGTTTCCTTGTTTTATTAAGTCGATAATAACTGTCATTGTTTCTACCTCAAGGTTGCCTGCCCTAATTTTTTATAGACATGAATTGTAAAAAAATCTAGAAATGTTTTATAATGTAATATTAGATCAATTTGCTCTATAAATTTTTTTCAACTTGTTAATAAGATTTTTTCAGCATGTAATATAAATTTGCTTTGGATACCTGTTGGTAGCTGCCTTCCTTTTCAGTATTTATTTTTATTACATATATATATATATATATATATATATATATATATATATATATATATATATATATATATATAGTGTGACAGCACCTGTATTGTGATTGGAATGAGAAAAAAAAAGAATTCAGTTCCTGTGTGCACAGCTTTCCCAGTGCAAAGACGAAGTCGAAGTACGCTAATGTGTAATAAGCTTCCCCCAGATGTTCTCTTTAAAGACGTAAATCAGCATCATGATGTCATGTTGGATAGAGCAGAAAACAGCCCCTAGTTACCAAAGCAAACTTATAACAAAAACACAACAGCAGCACAGTGTTCCAAGTGTCCTCGAATCCTGTGAGAGTCCTCGAATCCAGAGTGAGAAGCAGAATAAAAGCAGGATAAAGGGCACAGGTTCAGTTTTTTAATGCTGATGCGCTACATTCCTGCTAGTTGTATGATGTCTGTGATGTTCGATGTTAAAACACAAAAAAAGGCTCAACTTAACAGCTGGTGATGTGTTTACATTGTGAGTCTGCAGTGTGTATTTTTTCTCTTCTTCTTCCTCTTCTTCTTTTTATCCAGTAAATGTTTCAGTGCTCTCATCTGGATGAGAGTGTGGCGGTGTAAGGACTTCCAGGACTGGGTGTGCCCATTTGGCCCCAGAAATCTCTTCATGTTGAGGTTGTGTGACGCCAGCGAACATCGATCACGGCGTGTTTCGTGGCCTGTGGGGAGAGTATTAGGGTTCTAATGAAAGGCAGTAGTACAATTTGGCTTATTTGAGCAGTTCTACTTAAAATGTCGTACTGTAGCTTGTATGTGTGTTTGTCCAGCAAATGTTTTCTGTGTCTGTAGTGGGCTGTAATGTGTCTTTTTTAAGGATGGCTTCAGAATGAGCTTAGTTCTGGATTAGTTTATCACATTAGACACCGTTTTGAGTCTATGAACTTTACATGTTCCCATGATACAGTCAAGACGTCTATAAGAACCTAGACGTGTATAAGAAGTGCTGTCCTGTTACAAACATTTTGTATTCAATAAGCAATTCCAGAGGGTGTCAGGGGGATGCATGGGGAGGTGTTGCTGCCTCATTGTTCGTGCAAAGCTCAGGATATTTTCTATGTGGCATTTCTGTCTATTTTCTCCGTGTGTGGGTTTTCATACAGTTGGATCCCTAATTCAAAAATAGGTATAAATGAGAGTTTGAATATGTACTGTATGTTTGTGTGTGTGTGTGTTTGAGTGTGTGTTTTGCAATGCCCATTTATAGTGTATTCCCTTCTCATGGCAAGTTTTGCAGGAAGAGGCTCTGGATCCACCATCACCCTGGCAAGGTGAATGAACATGGAATATAATGTATAATATCACAATTTTTTATAAAAAAAAAATACTTTGGCCCTACAACTAACAATAGAAAACATGGAAATACCATAATACGTATTATACGAGTGTGTAACTTAAACACGGATGTAACTACACTATATGGGCAGAAGTTTATGGACACTATTTTGGGAAGATATTTCAATAGATTTTGGAAGGTGCTTGTAGAGATTTGTGCTCATTCATCTACAGTGGTGTTTGTAAAGTCAGGTAGGTGAGGTGAGGTGTTCCAGTTCATCCCAAAGGTGATCAATAGGGTTGAGGTCAGAGCTCTATAGCAGGAGATCTTCCACTCCAAACCATGTACACCATATCTTCATGTATCTGGCTTGGTGTACAGGGGTATTACCATGCTGGAACAGGGTTGGGTCTCCCAGGGAAATTTAATGCTACTGCATACAAAGGCGTCCTGTCCAATGTGTGTTACTGGAACTTTGTGGTAACAGTTTGGGGAAGAACCACATATAACGGAAAAAATATCAGGTGTCCCTGATTTTTTTCTTTGAATCTATAATATTATTATAGCTCCTATTTAAAATGGTTGTGATTATTATTTTTATTGTAATCAAGTTATTTATCAAAGCGTTGTCTATGGATTTATATGCAGATAGGGCCGATATCTTGTAGATAATAAAACGGGAAATAAAAATGTTCCTGTTATTTTCGCAGCAGTCAGAATCTGCATTTTGTGGAACAGATGTCCTCACTTCTCCATAGAGACCTCTGAGCTTGTAGTTTTTATTATCTCATAAGGATTACACACTGTACTACTCTGAAACCTTTATCCAGACTTTCATAGTTTCCCGTCTAGACTATTGTAACAGCGAATTCCTCGATTCTTCCTGCTAAACCACTTGAACATGTTTAAAAAACACCGTTTTTTGCTGAAATATATCAAAGAATTCAACTGCTCTTAAAAAGAGTTTAGCTTAATGGTTGCTTAAACTATAAAAGCCAGTGAGGACCTGAGTTAGATTTTTGGGGGTCTCCTGAGAAAAGGAGAGAGAGAAAAGGAAGGAAAAAATAAGGAAGAAAACAAACAAGTAGAACTTGACACCATAGTTTTCTTGTTCCCTGATGATCCTGAGGTGTTCTTGACCCAGATTCAAAATCTAATGAGTTTCTCTTGTGGTTACTGAGAAAATACCTTACAAATAATATCACTCGTTTTTAAAATAACGTTCTAACGAGTATCTTGGAGCACGGACGATCACAAAAACATACAGCCAAAAAAAAAAGAAGAAAGATGAAATAAAACCAGACGTTCTTTTCTTGTTCGGTCTCCTGGAAGATGCAGCTCTACCTCTGCCATGTTAATCTGTATTCTGTTTGACTCTAGTGTTGTGATTCATCATATTCACGTAGCACGGTGGTGATGAGAAACAGTTTAGCGAGAAGAAATAAATCTACATAGAAGATATTGGTCACAAATTATTGGGCACTCTTTGAATAAAAAAAATTATAGCGCTTCTACTAATAATTATTTATAAATAAATAATTTTTTTACCAATGCTAATTTGTTCAAAACAATGCATCACGTTCCAAATGCCAACTTATATCCGATGTACACTTTTTTAAATCTATGCATCACATCTTTAACTTGCGAATCGCTGAATTTTACCAATTTTTAGTAGAGAGTCACATGTTCCTCCCTGTTTATGTGGGTTTCCTCTGGGTTCTCTGGTTTTCTCCAACCTCCCAATCTCCCCAAAACATCCTAAAACCCTCTTAAAAATCTTCCAGAATATAAGCAACAGGAAATTTGCCTGTGTGGAGCATCATTTGTTTTTCTCTAACAATGTGGGTTTCCTCTGGGTTCTACAGTTTTCTCCACCCTCCCAAAAACATGTCCGGAGAATGCAGATTTGCAACACTATATTGCCTCTTGGTCAGAAAGTGTGTGTGGGGCCCTGGATCCTGGATGCAATCTAAATGTAAATATTTTCCTACCTCATTCTCGGAGTTCCCGAAAACTCCAGACCCAGAGATTTTTGGGGGATTTTAGGAATTTTTTGGGAGATAAATCTGAATAAATTTGTATTTGTCACATACACATTTATATAGAGTATGATCTGTAGTGAAATGCTATTTTATGACTGTCCAACATGTAAATTAAAATAGAATTTTTGATTTAATTTTAATACATAAATAAAAAAAAAAAATTAAAAGTATAAAGTATTACTATAAAGTATCAAATATAAGTAGAAAAAAATAATTTACAGAAAGTACATTAACATGTACAAAACAGTTTTTAAAATTATAATCTGTCCAATAGAACGTCATATTAGGAGTGAGATGGAAACCTGGTTTACTGACCCTATATATGTGTGTGTGTGTGTGTGTGTGTGTGTGTGTGTGTGTGTGTGTGTGTGTGTGTGTGTGCGTATTTCATTTCCAGCATTAATGAAGCAGCGCTGTGTGACTCTGACACACTCTGACAGGGACTGTCTGCACCTGTCTGTCCTCTGTGGTGTGAGCTCACACACACACACACACACACACACACACACACACACACACACACACACATGCACACATGCACACATACATGCATCTAGACATCATATCACATCACATCATTGTGACACGGACCCATGGTTTTGCCTCAGAAACTATATCCCGCTCACACGCTCGCGCAGACAGGAGCGAGATGATGACATCTAGAAAGACCACGAATAATAAACAAATAAACATGTAATTATACAATTTTGTGGTTGTTTACACAAATACAACTGTTGATGATGTTGCAAGTTCGTCTTTGCGCTGGAGCTGTAACGCTAATGCAGATTACAGATATGGTCAGACTATAGGTACCGGATTAGCACTCAGGAGGCCACATAGCAAAATTGTGTGCAAATATTTGTGCACCCTTCCATGCATGTGATGAAATCAAGCAGAATTGTTCAATTACAAGTGTCTCAAAAGTCGGACAAAAATATATACATATATACAGAACAACCAGACAGCCAGTAGATAGATAGATAGATAGATAGATAGATAGATAGATAGATAGATAGATAGATAGATAGATAGATAGACAGACAGACAGATGATAGATAGATAGATAGACAGACAGACAGACGATGATAGATAGATAGATAGATAGATAGATAGATAGATAGATAGACAGACAGACAGACAGACAGACAGACAGACAGACAGACAGACAGATGATAGATAGATAGATAGATAGATAGATAGATAGATAGACAGACAGACAGACAGACAGACAGACAGACAGACAGACAGGCGATGATAGATAGATAGATAGATAGATAGATAGATAGATAGATAGATAGATAGATAGACAGACAGACAGACAGACAGACAGACAGACAGACAGACAGACAGGCGATGATAGATAGATAGATAGATAGATAGACAGACAGACAGACAGACAGACAGACAGACGATGATAGATAGATAGATAGATAGATAGATAGATAGATAGATAGATAGATAGATAGATAGATAGATAGATAGATAGATAGATAGATAGATAGAATAAAATATTCTAAGAAATTCAAATGCATCGTGAGAAATGCAGATTTTTTTTGCCACCTGGCTTTGAGTAGTTTTTTTTATCTCCTGGTTGCAGTTTTGGATTTTTTTTTTTTTTTTTATTAGGAAAAAAAATATATTTTTTATTGCATCATTATTTACTCGTGTTTTTGTGTTTCCTCCTATTTCTAAATGACTTTTTTTTCTCACCATGACATCGTTTCCTTCCTTGCTACAGCTCTAGATTTGTTTGTTCGAGGAGTTTTCCTGATACTCAGTGACTCATAAGATTTTATCTCCATTGATTAAGCACCTGAATGAAAAACACCTCCATTGTGCAACTCATTTTATTTATATTGGGATATTTAAGATGGTTTTGAAGCGATTCTGGTGCTAATTTGTCGCTGGATTGTTGTTATTACTGTGAGATGTTAACAGTTGTGTGTCACACTGAGGTCTCGTATAGAGTTTAATAAAAGAAAGAAAATTTAACAGACTTTAGCACAATAAAAGATAATAGTCAGGTGTTTTATTTTGCTAGCTCTTCATAACAAAACAGGGTTGTTTTCCTCAAAGCAAACAGCTCAGAACATCAGCTGATCATTGGTACAAAAGATCATCATATATAATACTGCATAATAATATAGTGTATATTATAAAGCTGATTCAAACAATGCAGGGTTAGCATGATTAGCGATTACAGCCTCATTAGCGACTCTGCTTGTTACTCAGAGAGTCTCAGGTTCATTAAACACTTCAGGACTTCATGTGAGTAATCCAGATGTGTGAGAGTGATGCAGGTCGAACCTCTGACTCAAGTCAAATTGAATTAAGGAAGCAGGTGGTGTGATTATGGAAAAACCTGATTATCTGCGATGGCCTCCGTGTATCTGGACATCTTGTCTGTTTAGCACATTCCTGAGAGATTATGTGATATGATTACGTGGCCTTGCGCTAATGTCATTACAGTGTTTAGCTTGCAGAGGTGCAGTGATTCATTCAAAACTGAGGTAAAAAATTGGAGGTAAAAATAATACAATAGGAAGTGAAGGCTTACCGTTTGTGCCATTCTCTGTTTTGGCACCGAGGTGGTGGAATGAACTTCCCCTAGATGTCCGTACAGCGGAGTCCCTGGCTATCTTCAAGCGACGATTGAAGACCTACCTCTTCCTGAAACACTTAAATTAGCACTTTCCAAGTTTGCTTTGTAGAATTAAAGAGTTATATTAATATTAAGTTTGTAATCTTGCGTACCAGTGTAGATTTATTCATTGCTAGAGACTCAAAGCACTTTTGTACGTCGCTCTGGATGAGGGCGTCTGCTAAATGGCGCAAATGTAAATGTAAGTGTAAGAATGCTTATAGGGCTTATAGTTTTATAGTTTTTTTATCAATTGAAAAAATAAAAAGTAAAAGAACAGTAGGGGAAATCTAATTCAAATCAATATTTGGTGTGACCACCCTGTGAGTGCAAAACTGCATCAATTCTGCATGCTGTTTGCGGCACACCTCCATACTGTTTTCAGAGGAACTTGGCAGGTATCTATCTATCTATCTATCTATCTATCTATCTATCTATCTGTCTGTCTGTCTGTCTGTCTGTCTGTCTGTCTGTCTGTCTGTCTGTCTGTAAAAGAAAGAAAGGTGCTTTATACTTGTCACATGTACATTACAGTACATTGCAATTCTTTCTTCGCATATCCCAGTATACATACAGTACCTACAGAGCTATTATGTACCTTCAAGCTTCTATAAAGTAGCCCTACAAAGGTGCACTACAGTAACATTAAAGTACCTTTTTTTATCCTGGAAGTGTGTATCAGAAAGCTCGTCACCTCAGTTTGTGCTTATTTGTGAAGTCAGACAGCGACTGTAGAACCCTGGATCGGCTCTGCATCCTCGTCTTCTTCTTTCATCCCTCCTCCATTCTCACTGGGATCATAAGCCGAACATGAAAAAAAAAAAGGCAGCACTGTCACTCTCAGCTCAGCATGATCCACTAGTTATCCATCAGGTAACGAGAGAAGGAGTGGATTAAAAGCTCATATGCAGGTTCTGTGTGACATTTTTCATCAAACTTTCCTTGCATTTTTTTTGACTGAATGAGAAATTATTTTTTCTTTTTTCCTTTAGAATTTTTTATTCATGTCTCTCTAAAGACTTGACATTTACCAAGTGACAGAAAATGCGTACTTCAGGTCACACATTAAACACGCTAATTGTGAAATAGTTATGAAAAAAACGATTACTGGAGGAAAACAATTTTGATGAAAAAACATTTTTTTTTCATTAAATGGTTCTTTCCATCGTTTTTATTATTATTATTATTGTTTTGAAGGAGCCTGAGAACCATTAACAACACTTTTCTAGAGAGAAAAAAAAAATTCGCCTGATCAACCTACATCTACAAAGGTTTTCCAGTTTGTCTCTTATTTTGTCTCTCTGCAGGAACCTAAGCAATGCACCAACCCAAATTTACGGGAGTTCGCAGACACCCAGATATTCAAGGGACTTACAATCATCTTATTTATACAACCGAGCATTGAGGACCTTCCCAAAGGGCTCAACAGTGAGAACTTTGTGTAGTTGTGTAGGGATTTGAACTCATGACCTTTCAATCAAGTCCAACTCTTTTAACCATTGAGCTACCCCTTTTGCTAGAGACATTAGTATAAAAAATCACCATTTAACCTGGTGGAGAAGTGGGTGCTCACTGGTTAGGGCTCTGGGTTACTGATCAGGTGGTTGGAGATTCAAGCCCCAGTATTACCAAACTGGCCCTTAAGCAAGACTCTTAACTCTCTCTGCTCCTGTATCATGGCTGACCCTGTGCTCTGACCTCACCATCCTAAAATTACTGGTATATGCGAAGAAAGAATTTTAATGTGCTGTAAAGTACACGTAACAAATAAAACAGCACCTTTATTAACTTTGCATTTCTTAACAATTAAACCCTAAAGATATGGTGTACATCAGTTGGAGTGGAAGATCTCCTGCTATAGAGCACTGACCTCAACCCTATAGAACACCTTTGAGATGAATTGGAATGCTGACTGCACCCCAGGCCTCCTCACCCTCACCTACATGACTGCCTGACTTTACTAACACCCCTGTAGCTGAATGAGCACAAATCTCCACAATTTAGTGGAATTTACGAATCATATGGCCAGGTGTCCACAAACTTTTTTCGTACAATATTCCAAAGATATAAACATTTTACAAATAGGAAACTACATACATATGAAATTTTAGTCATGGTTTGCTAGGACCTTAGAAAGCATGCATGGTGTCTTGAAAGGTATCAATCAAATATTGGGTTCCACAATGGGTTTCCAAGGAAGCTTTGAAGAACCATACGGAAGTGTATGCTGCTGAAAAGAACAATGTTGAGAATGTTCCTTCTCTCAGATTGTTGCACAATAAAACTCTTGGCTGCATTGCGCCACCGTCCCGCTGAATCCCCCAGTGTGTTCCCCACCCGAGCGTTTCTATAAACGGTGGATGGCGGCAGTGTGGTTTTTGTGTTCCGTCCCGCTTCTCCCAACACAACGACGCCTCTGTGTGTGCGCACTGCTCGGCAGATGTTGCCTTGTTTGTGAAAGCGCTATGGCAACATCACAACAAACGGCCTATGCAGATGAGCCAATAAGGCCTGCGCCATTCTTCCACTCAAATCACCATTTCTTTTTAAAACCACACAGCACAGCGTTCACACAGCTCCATCTCACACCAGCTGAAGGACTAATGCTAAACATTTAAACAGTTCTACATGTAGTTTCTTGTTCACTTCTCAACTCTGATTGGTCAGAAGGTGTTGCTTCATTTTCAGCAGCAGTTCTGACTAGCCTTTATTTGTCACATATGCATTAAAGCACAGTGAAATTATTTTCTTCACGGTTACCAGCTTGTTCAGAACCTGGGGTCAGAGCACAGGGTCAGCCAGGATACAGCGCCCCTGGAGCACAGAAGGTTAAAGGCCTGGCTCAAGACCTTTTATGGCTATAGTTTAAATTAAATTCAAATCAATCACTTATATTCATTATTTCTATAAGAACAACTCAGTGTCTGTGTTTTTGTAACAAAATAAAACTCAATCAAGACTTACTTTTTATATATTTTTGCCCATGAATATGTATTAAATTATTACAAATATTCTATTCTCTTCATTTAATAAGAGCAAAGCAACCTGGGTGTCTGTTTACATTTGGAGTTTGTATCCAATCAGATTTCAACACATCACGTGTTGTCGGAATCTACTGTGAGCCTTCAGAATCAGCAGTGCATCCGTTTATAGCTTCATATACAAATTGATGTATGATGTATATCAATGAAAGCTATAGCTTTAACCAATCAGAGTTTAAGCTGATGGCACTTGGGCCACCTAGCAGGCAGACAATTAGCATTTTCAGATCCTTTGCAAACTGCATCTGTAGCAAACTGCACAAGCTCAAATATATTCGTGTGGATTTAATAGCTGTCTGACAGAGAAGCAGAAATTAATTGAGGAAAAAACACTTGGGGATGTGTTGTTATTGGGATAACGAATAACTATATTACAATAAATAAATAAATAAATAAATACAATTAAATCATGGTGGTAACAGTAACTGCATCTCGTGTTCATCTAT
The DNA here is from genome assembly GCF_014805685.1 of Silurus meridionalis. Taxonomy (NCBI): domain Eukaryota; kingdom Metazoa; phylum Chordata; class Actinopteri; order Siluriformes; family Siluridae; genus Silurus; species Silurus meridionalis. Next base: position 3,500,054 of record NC_060908.1, read on the forward strand.
TGCTTTCTCTTTTTATTTCTCTCTCTCTCTCTCTTTCCACACAGATTTCTAAATGTATTTGGATTTCCTTGAGAAACTTATTTCCATTTTGAGCTGGTAATAAAGCTTGGCAATAAAGCATTCCTCTCACAGGTTTGGGTTGTATCAAGGTTTTCCACATTTCCCATATTGTCTTCATGTCTATTGTAGATACACACAAATTTACATTTGCAGCATTTGGCAGACGCCCTTATCCAGAGCAGGATGGTTTTAGGGTTTTGCTCAAGGGCCCAGCAGTGGCAGCTTGGTGGTGGTGGGATTTGAACCTGTGATCTTCTGATCCAAAGCCCAATGCCTTAACCACTGAGCTACCACCTCCCCAAATTAACCCTTCTCATGTGGTAAGCTTCCTGGAACATTTTCTGTTCAAGTCAACACAAGTGCTGAATCTGGATATGAATCGAAACTTCCAATAACTATATCTTCCTAAAAGCTTTTTTTTCCCAATGAAGCACCTTGGTTCTGGAGGAACGTAATTTCATTTCACCTTGTACTGTAGTGTATATAGCCGATATGACAGTAAAGTAACTTGGCTTGATCCCCTCACTCCATCTCAACCTGCAAGATGGTACTTGGTCCCCATAAACCTGTTTTACATCAGTAATAAATTAAATGGAAAAAAAAGCATATGGTTTTATGTTATTTTTGTCACTTGCCTAGGTTCTCGAAAATCCTCTAACGCACCTTCTTTCCATGTGTGAATTTATTCTGGCGTGAGATTACAAAAGCAATTAGGCCAATCATGTTAGCGCCACAGCATGTGTGTGTGTGGAGATTTTTTTTTCCGGCTGCTCTCGGTGCATGTGCAACACATTCCCACAAATCTCTTCTTAATCTGTTTAATTAGTAACGAGATTTAAGAGACTGATGGGAAAACTGGAGCACAACTAGCAGGCAGGCAAACTAGCAACGTGGCACGTAATAATTATCACCTGTGTCTTGTCATAGCCAGTCTATAAATCCCTGTCTTTTTGTGCTTGCAGTACCTGATTGGCATTGAGTTTGAGAAGTTTCTATCATTTGTGATAATTACTAACAGCACATGCAGGAAATAATTTATATAAACAGACTGCTCAAAATGTTAAGGAATACAGTTTGGAACCATTCTGCATTTAAGAACCTTAGAACCCATCATTGAACAGTACACCTTAAAAATGATAAAACTGTAATGAATAGACTTAAGGTGACACCCAGATGAGAATGGGTTCCCTTATAAGCCTTGTTTCTCTCAAGGTTTCTTCCTCATACCATCTCAGGGATTTTTCCTTGCCACTGTCTCCCCTGGCTCAATCAGTCAATAACAAAATTATTTTTTTTTAACCTATGTATCTCTGTAAAGTTGCTTTAGGACAATGTGCATTGTTAAAAGTGCTATACAAATAAAAGTTAATTGAATTTAAATAATCTTTCTACATCTCCATAAAATAAATACTAATTAGACACCTGAAAAAAGGTTTAGTCTGGAAGGTCTATGAAAGTCCATAGGCCAAAAGTATATGTTTCATTATACCAAACAATGTTGCCCTCAAATTATCATCATCATGCGCCACAGCGGATCATCCGTCTCCATACCCCCTGTCCTCTACATTTGCCTCTTTCAAACCAACTACCTGCATGTCTTTCCTCATCCATGAACCTCCTCCTTGGTCTTCCTCTTTTCCTCCAAATGTTACATTTTGAAAATGTGTCAATGGAATTTTCCCCATTTTTTCTTCTGCACATATATATGACATGGCAGGCCATATCAAAGGTAAAGCTGGGCCAAATTTGTTGTAATTTTAATTATATATACTGTATATAAGCCTCATACATTCCCTCAAACTATTAGTATCACTAACAATGTTAGAATATGTTGCGTAGATACACTACAACTCACCTCATTGTCATTTGTAAAATAAACTTGATTAGGGTTTGTAAAATTTCTTCAGCTATGCAACCTGCGTATAACGTGCTACAAAGGTCTCACGTACACAATATAGAAAAGGTTTGTGGACACCTGATGATCACCCCTGCATGCGCTTGGTGAACAAGACATTTTGGATTTATTCTACTATAATAACCAATTTTTTCCACAGATTTTTTGCTAGATTTTGGAGTGTAGTTGTGAGGATTAGTGATCAGATTAGTGATCAGATAGAAGAGCATTAGTAAATTCAGGTGTGTTATGTGAGGAGGTCTGGGGTTTAGTCAGTGTTCCAGTTTATTGAGGTTGAGGAGGTCAAGGCTACGTTTAGGATGCTTGAGTTTTAGCCTAACCTTAATACTTCATATTCAGTAAAAGGAAATTAATACATTGATTGTAATTTTAGAGTATACAAAGACATTGTGTACATTGAGTCTAACATTGTGGTAACAGTTTAAAAAAAGGTTAATTTATGGCTGTAAAGATTACGTGTCCATACATTTTTTTTCCACATAGTGTTGAAGCATAGTGTTGTGTGAAATGCTTTTCTGTAATATACTCTATATTGGTGCAAATTTTGGAAGAATTTAAACTTCATCTCAACTTATTCCTTATTTACCGCATGTTCAGTAAATACAATTTAGACAATTTTGTCCTAGCAGACATCATTTCTAACCTCGATGTGTGTTTTTGTAACTAAAATTAGCTATCAGTCATATTTCAAGACATCAGTCTGAAAGCTCAAACCACCACTGCAGCAATATAAAGAATGACTCTCTATTTTTAGATCCGCACTCATCAGTGAATGGTGTCATTCTGTCCAGAAAGGCTGGATAGCTCATGTATGATGGTGTAGTAAAGGTTAGTCATCTGAGGGCGATGGCTGACGTCAACTTTATAGTTCTGCGCTGTGAATAAACAGGAGTTGGGGTGTGTGAGGAGGAGGGACAGATGAATTCGTTCCCACTAGCCCCACACACACTCTGAATTAGGGATGAAATCTGGATCGAGTAAGTGTTTTTAAAAGGTGATACACACACACACACACACACACACACACACACACACACACACACACACACACAAGACTGAGGTTTGCACCTCTGACTGATTTAGGGTTTGCAAGTCTGTGATTCCTCTTTGCAACTAATTATAAAGGATGTCCTGTGTTTATCTCAGGTTTTCCTCTTAGACAGCTGTGTAGTGTTATGGTTTTATAACTGTAGGGAGACCAGGGTCTCCAAAAGAAAAATGGGTTCCCTTGAGGGGCTGGTTCCTCTCCAGATTTCCTCCTCATGTCATCCCGGGAAGTTTTTTTTTGCTTATTACACTAATTATGTATAAAATAAAGATAAATAAAGAGTTGAATTGAATTGAAGCATCAGCTGAATGAATGAATAAATGGAAATATAGACCTCAACCAATATATATATATATAATTACACTCTATTTAAATCGTTTTTTTTTTTATATATATATATATCACAAATATATATTATATTACTGCCTTCCAGGAAATGGAACTGCTGCTGCATATGTATATTCAATATTTGTTTTTTTATTATTTCCATTTTAATTTTTTGATTGTAAATTACATTTTATTTTATTTCCTGCCAATTCTAATTTATAATTTATATTGTATATTCTATTTTATCCCTTAATTCTATTTAGATTATGATTATTATAATTTTTTTTACTTTTATTCAAAGTCATTAAAAACATGTCACTGCATGTGTGTACTGTGTGGGTTGTGTATGTTTGTATAGAGTTGTGTATGGCTGTGTAGTTGAACAATAGAATTAAAATGTAATGAATGTGATGTATTTCTGATGTGGATGTGTTTGTGTATTGTGTGTGTGTGTTTGTGTGTGTGTGTGTGTGTGTGTGTGTGTGTGTGTGTGTGTGTGTGTGTGTGTGTGTGTGTGTGTGTGTGTGTGTGTGTTTTCCTAATTACATGCTGGAGTTTAAAATTCAGATTTTCAAATTCAAAGAGGATTTGCTGAGGTTGAGAGTGTGTGTGTGTGTGTGTGTGTGTGTGTGTGTGTGTGTGTGTCTCCGTGCACTTAGCACTTCTCCTTCTCCACCCCCTTTTTCCCCCACAGGCAAAAAAGAGAATTTTTTTTTTGTTCACTTTGATTTTAAAAAAAAGACAGAGAGAGCAAGAGAGGGAATATTAGAGAAAGAGAGAGAGAGAGAGAGAGATGCTTTAAATCTCACAATCTCACTTTCCCATGGGTTTCCCACTTTCTATAGTAATAGCTTACACATATGTAAGGGACGTATGGGACATGTATTGCAGATGCAACACACAAATAATTGTAAGAAACCTTTTACGTTGATCAAACATTTTTGGAAGGTTGTTTATGCTTCGCAACATTCAGAGGGAAAGAAAACTATTTATTTGGGATGCCGCTGAAATATTCCAGTAAAAATAAATGTGTTTTTAAAACAAATAGAGAGTAAGAGAGAGAGAGAGAGAGAGAGAGAGAGTGTGTGTGTGTGTTTGTGTGTGTGTGTGTGTGTGTGTGTGTGTGTGTGTGTGTGTGTGTGTGTGTGCCAGAAGGCACTTATGGGGGGAAAAAAGCTACTGCTTGACAAAGATGTGATGTGAAACAAAAATGTTATGAATTGCTGCATTTGACTTTTTCTTTTTCTAAAAGAATGTAAGAAAATAACCTTTTCTAGCATCTACCTTTAAAGAGGAGAGAGAGAGAGAGAGAGAGAGAGAGAGAGAGAGAGAGATCTATAGCTGTATTCCTGACAGTTGTAAATGGTTTCCAATGCGTCTTTACTCGTCTTCAGCACCAGTATCAGCACAATGACTGCAGATTTTTTTAATACTTAAAGGTTTCCTGATGTATCATATCAACAACCAAACCCACCGTCAGTGTAATGAGGGGGTCGACTTCCACACTGGACCATGAAACAACATCTATTTTAGGACTGGAGTGATTTATACACAGAGAAATGTATGATGCTGTAGTGATGGTTAATCATCGAAGGGC
>NC_060908.1:3507500-3532500 GCF_014805685.1 Silurus meridionalis
AAAAACTTTTTTTTTCTACCTCCAAAAAAGAGGACAAATTCATACCATTTCCTATAAAATAAAAAATAAAATATCTCCTAATCGACTTAATTTTTATAATAGATAATAGATAATATAAGCAACTTTTACTCTTAATATACAGTATGTACTTTTTAATGGACAATAAAAGATACCAATTACATTTTCAGTCAGTCAGCTCTGAATATTTGGTTTAATTTGATCTAAAAATACTTTTATTTTATTGGTCTATTAAATACTAGCAGTTCTTCTACTTTGTAACATAATATTCTCATTTTATTTGTTAATTAAATATCTATTTGTGAAAGACTGCTTTAATAATATGGCTTTTTTAACTCTTCATTCCGCAGTGTTGAAGAGGCTGTTGATCTCGGTTAATGCGGTGTTGACGTCTACAATGCGACTTGTATTTAAGGAAATAAAACCTCACAAATCAACTGTTTTATTGTTGAGGATTAGTGCGTCTTCGAGCCTTCGTTCAATAGGAGTCAAATACCTCCAAGCTGATCTTCGATGATCGAAATAGTAGCTCCTGGTTCCATAATCTCAAATGACTGTATAAGACTGAAGAAAGAACATTACTCATAATCTTACACTCCAGTACTCATGTTAGTTCTCACTCTCCAGTGTTCTGTATTGGTATAACGATTTATAATCACACTCTTGATGTCACCCAAAGGAGGATGGGTTCCCCTTTTGAGTCTGGTTCCTCTCAAGGTTTCTTCCTCATAACATCTAAGGGAGTGTTTCCTCGCCATAGTTGCCATGGCTGCTCATCAAGGATAAATACACACCGTTCACCTTCACTGTAAAATTCTGTAAAGCTGCTTTGAGACAATGTCTGTTGTAAAAAGCGCAATAGAAATAAACTTGACTTGAAATACTCAAGTACTGTTAAAATCAGATACCAAGTCTTTAACTCAAGTCATGTTGGAATTGGTGCATTTTTACTTGTAATGAATACATTTTGCAGTAAGGTAGCTATACCTTTACTCAAGTATGATTTTCAGGTACTCTTTACACCTCCGTCCCTTTATACAGGGACAATAGAAGTTGCAAAACACAGGCTTACACAATACCTACTACATAAACATGAATGATAGGTTTCACACTCATTCTAATAAAACATCATTCTTTTAGTAACAGCTCATACACAGGGAATTGTGTAAGAGACACTCATACAGTTCACATTACTGACAGATTCTCAAGTTTCTGCATTTTGTAACATTCAAGAAATGTATTAACACCTTAGTTAAGTGTTTGGATGCTTTTAATTTTTTTTATTTGTCACAGCAGCAGTAAAATTCTTTCTTTGGAAATCCCAGCGATGTTAGAAAGCTGGGGTCAGAGTGCAGGGTCAGCCATGATACAATGCTCCTGGAACACATAGAGTTAAGGTCCTTGCTCAAAGTGCCAGCTTGGTGATACCAGGGTTTAAACCCCCAACTTTTTGATCAGAAACCCAGAGCCTTAACCACTGAGTTACCTTAGCTGCCTGTTAGTTATCCCTGTCTCTTGATGTTAATTAGACTAAAAAGAACAAGATGTCATGTTACTGAGAAACTGTAGGGTTTTGGTAAAGTCAGGTGAACTGAGGAGGTCTGGGGTGCAGTCAGGAATCCAATTCATCCCAAAGGTGTTTAATACGGTTGAGGTCAGAGCTCTATAGCAGGAGATCTTCCACTCGATCCCATGTTAAACATATCTTCATGGAGCCTGATTTGTGCACAAAGGCTAAATGCTTTTCATGCTAAAACAGATCAAGTGAAATTGGAAAAATTGTGCTTCATTACGTTAAACAGTGGCTTACAGTTTGGACACATTTATCCATCCGAACACTAAAATAAATTCCATTGACATTAGATGCTCATAAAAATACGAGTTTTTTATTATGCTGTTAATGTTTAAAGCGAGTTAAAAAAAATTGCCATTGATGTTGTTTGCTTTCGAATCATGTGCAAATTACAATATTTGGTCAGAATACACACACACACACACACACACACAAGGAACCATGTACTTTACAAACAGCCACACTTTGCATATGACTCAATATGAAATTACAAATTCTAATCTGGACTGTTCTCCATATTTGACAGAGCGTGTGTGTGTGTGTGTGTGTGTGTGTGTGTGTGTGTGCATGTCCCAGGCACGACACACAGCGATGCTCAACATTTGCGATGGCATGTGCCTCATGCTGCTGCCCCCTTGGAACAGGAGGGGTGAAAAAACACACTTCTTACATAACCTTTTCCATATGTGTTCGAATTGGCTCGGCTCTAACTGCGCTGCTGCATATGTGAGACATTAGCAGTTGGCCACAAGTTGAACCATCTGATCCAAACAGTTGGGAAATAATGGATTTTAAAACACCTCGAAAGAAACTAAGGCTCGTTAGAGTTGAAAAAAATGGCCAAAGTCGCCAATGAGGCGTATCGACGAGCCCGGAATAAATCAAGAAAAAATACAAATAAAAAGTAAATCAATTCCTAAAAAATCAAAGACGACCTTTATATTGGGGACATGCCATTTCAGGCTGCTGGGTTTGAAAAACTCTTTTGCAGGACATAAATATTAAATGCAGATTTATTATTTATGCCATCTATTAGAACGGTTTTGTTTCATGATCTTTCCATTTTAGAGTCCAAACTGGACATATTATTCTTGAATCTGATTGGCCAAAAGGTGTTAATTCCTCTTCTACGAACAGCAAGTGCTATTTCTAATACAAATCACAGGTGCATTTTAAAACGTAATTGTTTCCATAGCAACAGCTAACCATTGTACTTATCACATAAACAGATTCTGCACAGGTTTTTTTCTTTGAGCTTTGATGTTTTTTGGAAGAAGTTTCCAATGTAAAGGCCACGTCATGGTTTCTCTGCAGCATTGCAAGCTTTTTCCACTCTATTTTCTCAATAAACAGTTGGATTGAACAATAAATGGATAAAGGTATGATGTGTTGGAGTCTACTGAATACATTTTTCCCAAATTGCTGTTGTGTAAGTGGAAACAAAACACTTTTAGATATGCTGAAATGCATACGCATTGGGATAATAACAGCAAGCTGCATTACACGACCACGTAAATTGATGGATGTCAGAGATGATGCACCTCACGCCAAGCACTCAGTGGTGTATACCAGTGGTCCCCAACCCCCAATTGGTAGCGGGCCACACAGAAAGAATACATAACTTACATTATTTCCGTTTTATTTATTATCTGATTCTGAACGATGTTTTATGTTGGAAAATGACCGGATTCTCTCTGCCACATCTGTCTTTGACTCACTCTTGATGCATGTCATGATGCCTCAGTCACATGTCTTACCTCCATCCGCTACCTTCTTAAAGGGGCTCCGGCCGCTAACACATAATACATTACTGCTAAATTCAAACCTCCAAGGGAGCAAAATGAACCAAAAAAACAACACAGTGGATTTATGTTTATCATTATATTTAGAAAATACCAGTTTTTATATATCATTATGTTTAATTTTATTTTGTTGTATTTATCCACCACACCTTAAAGGCCGGTCCGTGAAATAATTGTCTGACATTAAACCGGTCCGTGGTGGACAAAAAGTTGGGGACTGCTGGTGTAAAGTATTTGAGTAAACTGGAGTAGAACTAAACCTCTAAAAAGAGCCATGTGCATCTTGGCTTTGTTTTTATACATGTCTTCATCTTTGTCCTGTGATTTGACATTTCCCCTGATTTTATATTGTATTTATACTTCTGTCTTCAGTGTTTACAGCTGTTTTGAATTGTCCTTTGATTGGCGTGTGTTTAAAAATACCCCCTTTGTGTCCATCACATTGAGGCCAAGTAACTTTTTCAGTGTTTTCCATCCTGCTCAAACCAAGCCTCTGTTTCACGTCTCTCAAAGTCTTTAATCTGATTTTGTTTAACGTTCACTTTGCCCCAGGTACATTGTTTGCCATACAATGACATGTTCCCGTTAATCTACACTTGCACCCTATGTGCAATTTCATTCCTTGACAATATATTTATAGCGGTAACAGCAAAACGTCGTGTCCTTGAGTTCAATCTTTGTATGAGATTCGAGCTCATGCAGCTAGAAAAATATTTCTGCCACAGAATAAAAAAACCTGTCATCTTTTAAAGAAATAAAAAATCTCCCTTCCTCTGAAAAAACAAACAAACTTAATTCTCCTCAGCTCCCAAGGACTAATTATTTCTAAGAAAAATCCAAGCTTGAAATGCCATTAAACATTTATGCTCAAAGGTCAAGATTGCAAATTAACATATTCGCCATTAAAGAGAGGGTTTAAATGAATTACTTCTTTCACACCTGAGGCATTTTTCACCAGGGTGTAACACAGTCTGCTTCAGGTTCAAACTAGACTTCCATGATTTCTCAGTGGAGGGAAAAGGAAGATGTGTCAGGAGCCTTGGCTACAATGTACAAAATGCAAAAAAAAAAAAATATTTGGTTTCTTTTTTTTTTTTTATGATTTCCACTCTCCTAATGTGGAAATGTGTTTTTACGTTACTAGGAGGTGGCGATATCAAAACAAACCTGGAGGTGTCACCCAATCGATTCAAGGTCTCTAATTGCAGCCCAGCTGTTTTTCTTAGGATTTACACTGTACAGATGTTTGTGCTCCTGACACATTTCTCGCACTGAGAAATCATTGAGTTCTGTCCAATTTTTTCCTTTGTCTATTTTCTCTATTATTGTTTTGCACAGTACATTTAAAATTCGATTTATCCAAGGGTCATGGGATTTCTTACAGGTGCTCGGCTTGGATTTAGACGTAAATAAAGCCAACATAAAACCCTTAAAAGCATGATGGCAGTGTCTTCACAGCCCCATTGAGCTGTTATTGTACTTAGTATTATAATCTAAGTATAATCTAAAGCCCATTGGGGTAGGACTCATGCTGCCCCAATGGGCCTCAGATAGCATTTGCTGCAGATTATATTTAAAGTCTAATGGCAGAATTTCTAGGAATTTTTAGGACAGGAAAGTCCTACTCAATCAGATACTCAATGTATCAAATCCAATCAAGCAAAACATCCAAACTTGTACTATGTCCTGTTTCTACTCACTATTATCTCAAAATGGACTAAAAGAGCTTTTTAATTGTTACATGTCCATTAAAGCACATTCAAATTCTTTCTTCGCATATCCCAGCAATGTTAGAAAGCTGGGATCAGAGCGCTGGTTCGGCTTTGAAACAGTGCCCCTAGAGCACAGAAGTTTAAGGGCCTTGCTCAAGTGCTTGAGATTGGCAGCTTCTGATCAGTAACCCAGAGCCTTAACCATTAAGCTACCACTTTCCATATGTGATGAGCTTCTAAATTCATTATTTAATGTCATCCTGAATTAATACAATGTCTTCTCATGAGCTAACGCTGTCCTTAAAGCAACCAGATTTCATGAGTTCTTGTATTTTCTATAGAATATGCCTAAGTGGGAAATAATTACCCAATAATAATGTCATCTTTCTTTCCCCAATACCTTTAACATATCCTCAATAGATGGTAAGCAAAAGTAGGCCAAGCTCAACCAGCTTTCACAATCCAATCTAATTCCAAAATCAATATCAGACAGTAAGGACTATCAGACTAAAGGTCTGATGTGCAGAAGAATGGACCACTGAAATAAACTTGCTATAGTGTTCTCATAGATCACTTTTTACTACCAAATTCATTCACATTATGGATCACATTATGAAGTAAAATTGGATCATAAATTTCCATTTCATGGTTCTTTACACTCAGTTTTAAAGATAATGCCTTCATTTCAATTTACATGTATAGCATTTGGTGAGTGACTCACAGTTATCTTATTTATACAACTGAGCAGTTGAGGGTTAAATGGCCTTGCTCATGGGCCCAGAAGGGTGGCAGTTTTAGTGTTGTTAGGATTTAAACTCACACCCTTCCAATCAGAAGCCCAACATTTTAACCACTGAGCTACCACTTTCTCTCATTATGGGCTTTCAGATATACCCTTATTCTGGGGAACTTCAACAATCTCATTTATACGACTGAGCAGTTGAGGGAAAGGGTCTTGCTTAAGGCTCAAGTGCAGCTTGGCAGTGCTGGGATCTGAACTCACAGCATTTCCAGTCAGAAGTTCAACATTTTAACTCCTGAGTCACATTTTTTTTTTACCCCTTTTTCTTATCAAGACATTTCACAGACACCCTTATTTTAAGGAAAAATTACAATGATGTCATTTATACAACTGAGCAGTTGAAGGTTAAGGGGCCTTGCTGAAGGGCCCAGGAAGGTTGAAGCTTGGTGGTGCTGGGATTTGAACTCTTAAACTTTCAGTCAGAAATCCAACATTTTAACCACCAAGCAACCACTTCCTCTTATTATTGGCTTTTGAAGACAACCTTATTCTAAGAAACTTAAAATTATGTCATTTATACAACTGAGCAGTTAAGGGTTAAGACCTTGTTTAAGGGCCCAGTACTGGCAGCTTGGTGGTGCTAGGATTTAAACTCACAACCTTCTGATTAAAAGCCCTACATTTTAAACCTTTTCTCTTACTATGGCATTTCACAGACTCCCTTATTCTAAGGAAATTACAATGACATAATTTATACAACTGAACAGTGGTGCTGGGATCTGAACTCACAACCTTCCATTTAGAATTCTTAACCACTGAGTTTCTTTGGGGAAACACAAACAGTAGTGTGTTTCTTCATCTGACGCAGTTTAACGTAGAACCTTTCCAATAACTGGAAAAAAAAACACCCTTAAGGAAACATTCTATATAAATATGTTTCATGTAGCTGCCCAAAGGGTTTGTTCGTCAGCAGGAAAGCTTCAAGGTTTCATGTCGATCCTGAAAACAGAGGTTTTACAGTTTTGATGATTCTCCGAAATTTTGGAAACATCTGGATTTAGTTTTTACTAATTTATTAGTAAAAAGTTCTACAATCTAGTGTTTTCGGATACGGCTGTACAAGGTATGGCACTGGTGGTGTTCAGAAGTTTTAAACTTTACTTCCTCACTTGTGTGTGTGTGTGTGTGTGTGTGTGTGTGTGTGTGTGTGTGTGTGTGTGACTTCACACCTCAGAAGGAGTTCTGGCCATTCTTGTGTGCTCTTTCTCAGGTTCAGATACACACACACACACACACACACACACACACACACACACACACAGAATGCACTCTGACAAGCGAAAATCTCACCATCATGATCCGCCATGATGACTCACTAAACTATGGGGGAGGAATACCTGACTCATCAGAAAGCTCCACCGGTGCCAACACTTCGTCCTGCAGCCTCTCTAACCAGTCCCACACACACACACACACACACACACACACACACACACACACTGTGTATATACGCTGTACATGCACGTTCCACCAACACCAACTATCCCACCAACACACACATGGAACATACAGATGGATACATGTTTTTTTTTTATTTTCTGTTTAGATCGTCCTAGGTGGGAAAAGATGAGGAACCATGGGACACCAGAACCGTGCAGAACCATGCAGATGTGTGTCTTCTCTGATACATTTAGGAGTAGCATTCTCAGGCCTTGCCCTTGTCAGAAGGACGTCGCCATGGTAACGGATCGGCAAAACAAAAACACAGCTGAGAACTCTTACCATACAAAATCTTGTGCTGTAATAAGTGTGTGTGTGTGTGTGTGTGTGTGTGTGTGTGTGTGTGTGCGTGTGGTCAGTGCTATACACAATACATGCTCAAAAGATGCTCAAATTTGTGTGAAGACACAAGGTACGGTAAAAAAGTGTTATAAATAAATAATTATATAAATTAATAAACAAACAAAAAATTAATAAATAAGGTACGTAAATACTAATCTACATGAAGGTCTGCTGTTTAAACTGTGAATGCAAATTTTGAGGTACTTGAGATACTCCTTTGCACCTTGAAAACATCTTAGAAAGAGACTTTGGGGAGCATAAAATAATTCCCAGAAGCATTGAGTGCTTGTTGGCTGCTTTTCCTTCACAATTCTTTTCAAGCTGTCTAGATTTAGATTGGGTGATTGTGGAGGTTGGGCCCTCCGATGCAACACTCTGTCACATACTTTTTTGGACAAATAGCTCTTACATATCCCAAAGGTGGGTTTGGGGTCATTGTCCTGTTAAAAACAAATGATAAGACCCCTAAGTGCAAACCAGATGAGATGGCATGTTGCTGCATAATGCTATGGTAGCCATGCTGGTTAATTGTGCCCTCAGTTTTGCCTAAATCACCAACAGTGACATGAGAAAATCACCTCCACATCATGACACCTCAACCTTCTTGTATAGTGGGAACCAGACATTCTGGAACCATCCGTTTACACTCTGTACATCTAACAACACCATGGTGGTCAGAACCAAAAATCTGAAACATGGACTTCTTTAACCAAAAATTAGTTTTCCATTGATCTAAAGTCAAATCCTTGTGTTTCTTGGCCCAAGAAAGTCTCTGCTGCTTGTTGTTGTTCCGGGGTATATTTTTTTGCAGTTTCCTCGGAACAGTGGATTTTGAAATATGTCTGATACTTGAACTCAGAAAAGCATTTATATAAATTGGTGGTTTCTGAGGTTGGTAATTCTAAAATAAACTTATCCTCTGCAGCAGAGGTAGCTCTTAGGCTTCCAATCCTGGGACAGTCCCCATCATTTCATCATAGCATTTCAGGCCTTTGGAGACTTTTTTGGAGAATTCACTTGGGGATACAATCGAAAGTTCTTGAGATTTTGCAGATTGACTGACCTTCATTTCTTAAAGTAATGGACTTTCTTTTGTTTTTAGTTAACTGTGTGTTCCTTGCTATAATATGGATTGGTACAGTAGTTGTAGTAGCACTAATAGGGCTATTTACTCTGTACAAAACAACTGATGGCCTAAAGCACATTAAGAAGGCAAAAAATGTCATAAATGAATGCTTGACAAGGCACAAGGCACAAGGCACAACTAAAAACCATTCCTCATGAATCTGATGAGAGAATACCATGCGTTTGCCAGTTCATAAGGATCATGGGATCAGTTATAAGCTATATCCTTAGTCTACTGCATGATGGATATTGGAGAGTTTGCATTGTGCTCATGTGTGTGTGTGTGTGTGTGTGTGTGTGTGTGTGTGTGTGTGTGTTTTAAGCCACACGTTTATGCAACGTTTATTCTACAGACTACTAAATCCTTTTTGAAACCTCCGAGGCTGAGAAAAAAATCTCCCACACACTAACAACTCCTACAAACAACTCAAGAGAGAGACAATAACAGAAGAAAAGTGTAGTAGGTAAACCTGAACAGTATAGTTTCCATAGTAGTGACACACACACACACACACACACACACACACACACACACACACACATTGGTAGATTTTATGCTCCTTTAATTTAAGGGTTATGCCAGGCCATTGATTTAACATCAAATGCCTAAATGGATTTCATCTCAAAAACAACCTGCAGGGATTTCTCCCTAAAATTGTTCCTGGTTCTTCACTTAAATTACATGCAGCATTAGACATCAGGGTTCTGTCTCAGCCTGGAGACATGACTCTGCTCTGCGTCTGCACCTCCACAGGCCTGAACATTAGCACTGGGTTATTACTTCACCTGCAGCACTGTTGTGTGTTCTGATCCATGTATATTTTTGCCTCTTGTCTTCTAACCATGCATAGACAGAGAGCTTTAAACAGTCGTTACATAAATGAGCATGAGCATCGATTTCACATCTGATTATGTGTGTAATATACCATATGGAGTTTTCCAAACTGTTACAAATTTGGAGCCACACATGCAATTTCCTTTCACTTGAACTAGGAGACCCAAACCTGTTCCATGATGACAATACATCTGTGCACAAAGCTAGCTCCATGAAGATATGCTTTACATGGGTTGAAGTGAAAGATGTTGAGTTGCCTGCTATAGAGCCTCAGTCCTCCTGAACACCTTTGGGATAAATTGGAACACTGACTGCACCCCAGGCTTCCTCATCTACATCAGTACCTGACTTTCACCATGTTCACCATGTATTAAAGCATTGTCACATTATAAAAAAAAGAAAAAAAAATTATCATATGAATCATATAAAAGTGAATGCAAAGATTTGCACTAGATGTAAAAAATGACTGAATGATAAATGAATCAAAAAGGAAGAAAGAAAAACACATCAATTACATACAGTATAAAATCAGATGAATTATCTGTAAAAAGAAAAAGGATATAAACAAATAGGGGGAAAAAATAATTACAATAAAAATGAATTATGTGTAAAAAAAAAAAATAAAAATGGTAAAAATAAATGAATCGATTAATAAAAAAGAAAACCGAACATGTCTAACCGAGGTGTGAAAACATCACGTGATTATCATCGTGATTATTCAGACGTGAAATTTTGTGTGACTTTTCTGTACTTGGCTTGAAATCTTGAGATGAGATCATAACTAAGAGAAGTTAGAAATTAAATCCGATCTGATCCGATCCAGAAAGCTGTCTGAGAACAAGGAGATGGAGATTAGATCGAACTAATAATGCAATCCAAACACATCGTGATTTCTGGGAAGCAAATCCTCTCCTGGTCCAAAAAACAAAACCAGTGTGTTTTAATGAATAATTAATGATGTTACAGCACACGAATCATTCCAACGTCAATATAACGCCGGCTGTGATAGAGGGAGGGAAAAAAAAGTCTCCAGCTGAACCGATCGCCCGAGTTGAGCAGATCCATCACACGCAGCCGTCTCACATGAAGTGCTGCAAACTTGCATCATACACTTTATTTACCCAGCAATCCTTACGTCTATTTTTGGTGGCCCCCATCGACACAAACACGCTCCTGACTACCACAAAAACATTGATTTTGTTTTTTTGGAGCTAGTTAGCAAAACCATGATTTCACCAAGCAGCAGGAGATGAGTGTTATCGTAAATGAGACATCTGATATCTCCTGCTCACATCTTCTCGAAAGCTTTCACACTCTGAAACCCCCACCACCACCACCACCACCACCACACCTCTCCCCAACACACACATATAAAAAAGAAAAACATGCTCTCTTACCTGTTAGCTTAGCAGCACCTAAGCAGCATGTTTACATGTATTTAAGGACTTGAAAAAAAAAAACATTTACCGCACAAATTGTAAAAAAAATCACGACTAGAAAAACAAATCCGAATAAACACTTTGCTAACTTTTCTCCAGTCAAGATTCCTGTCCTAGCTAACCTTGCTCTTCTGTGTTAGCTACAAATAAAAACTTTAGTGTTTCTCCCCCATTTCCTCTCATAACTTGGTAAAAAATCGATATGGAGCCGATGGAGCAGAAAGTGAGGATGTGAGAGAAGTCGACGTTATGTGTAAGAGCGTTAGCACGAACTGCTAGTGTGTGACGCCTGATGGCTTTATTTATCGTGGTAAATGACTAAGGTGAGTCTCACTTGGTGAATCAGCAGGTGTCAGATCTCGGGCAGGCAAAGAAACAGCAAAGTTGAGTGGGCACACACACACACACACACACACACACACACACACACACACACGTACACTTTAATAGTCTCTGAGGAGCACTCCACCTTTGGTAGATCTATGTGGGCTGATTCCAGAGGCGCCCACTGAGGAGGCATGATTCACCCAATATTTTGCACATATGTGTGTGTGTTTGTGTGTGTGTGTTTGTGGTAAATGAATGTAAAACAGTGATTAGCATGTTGCTGTCTCTCACTCTCCCTGCCCAAGCCACGGCTTCTCTTAATATCCAGAAGAAAGCCCTGACCCACCCTGTCTAACCTGTCTAACTGAGGTTTGAAGGCTCTATGAAATGCATCATGGGTAATCCTTTAATGCACACTGTCTGCTTCGACGCTTAGCACGTCAGACTTGAACCACAGGAGGGTTGAAGCGTCAGAGCGAACGTCTTAATGCCTGGTGAGCAAAGTCGTTAATTGTCACAGGCCAGAACACCATCGTACATTCATTAGCTCAGGGCAATGGGACGGGCAGCTCACAAAGATAATCAGTAAAGCTGAAACATCGCTGCTTCTGAACTGATGTAAATTAAAAGATTTGGTGCGATCGAGGTAGTTAAATGCATTCAAACAATTATATAATTTGCTGTGTAGAAAATCAATAAGCATTTTACTCTTACTTTTTTGCTGTCAAAAGTTTGGTTCTGAGTTGTGGTATTTTCCCATACAAGAGGTATTATTCCCTAACTCTGCTTTGGATTTTTCCCTTCAAGGTTTCACTTTCTTGCCAACTGGTAAAGCCTAAAAAAGTGTGTATTTCTGAAAATCTTATTTTATTATTATTTTTTTTTTTTTTTTTATAGTGACATGGAATGGATTTTAGATTTTAAAAACAATTAAAAAAAATTCCTGAATGTTTCCATTGGGAATTGTTTGTGGTTACTAGTAGGATATGGAACCCAAGAGGGCATTTTTTTTATTTTTCTTGGGTAAGTGGTTCTAGCTAAGGGAGAGAAGATAATCCACCAGGAACCATTGGGAGTTTAATTTCATTAAAACTAACAAATGAAATACAGTAATCCCCGTTTAACGAAGTGGTTACGTTCCAAATCCGCCCGCGATAAACAAAAAAACACGATTAACGGACTCCATCCCAAAATGCGATTTTATGTATACAGTACTGTACTGTATTAACATTTTACTTCATTTTATAATTAATAATTATATTTTTATTAATAAATTTCATTAATTCAACATAAAACTCAACAAAAAAATTCTCTATAAGTTTTTTGGTCTATCGTGTTATCGGAAAGAGACCGGAAATTCAATTAAACAAATTAGTTATGTGGCAAATGCAATTCCGCGATAAACCAGGGTCCTGAGATTCGAACCGCGGTAAAGCGAGGGATCACTGTACACTGGAATTTTAACACGTAGACAAATACTGTAGACTCATAAACAACAAAAAAATGTATCAAATACATTTTTATTTAGAGTTCAGAGTTGTGTTGTGAGTGTTGTGGGAATGTTTTGTTCTTTTGGAAGGAAGCCTATGCTACAAAGATATTTTCTTACACACGTTTTTAAAAATAACTCATTTAGGAAACCAGGGTTTGTGAATATATAAAGAATGCTTCAGTTAGTGACTTTTTTTTTAAAACAAACAGTGTAGCCCTGTTTTCAGACTTTTTTTTTTCTTCTTCAAATGAGAAGTTCATCCCAAACTTGAATACATGGCCAAGCAACAGACAGAATTTGTGTAAATAAGACACTGATGCTGCTCCGGTTCCCATATTCCAACCTGGAGCGCATATCCTGCTGGAGCAAAAGTCACGAAAACCAACATGCACTGTCCAGAGGATACAGGAGAAAGCACAATGAGTCACAAACAAGCACCTGGGGGTTGGGGATGAGGGGAGGAAGAAAAAGAAAAACACCCAGCCTGCATATTCATTCTGCATTATGCAATAGTAAATGTGAACTACATCTGCAGCTGAATCATAAGCAGCGGTCCATGCGTCTCATGGCAACAGCAATTATTTATTCTATTAATAACGCCGCTCGTACATACACCACTATGCACTACTTTTTTTTTTATTCCGGATTAAATTGCAACGCCAAGACACTGCCTTGTACTATGCGCGTCCTTTTTCGGGCTCGAAGTGAAAGGTTAATTATCACACACATATTTTCTATTCAATTACGTGTTACGTCATGAGATGGAGCTCTATTTTTGCTTGTGGTTGAACAACCTAAGGTCTATGGCTATTAAAGTCTGTTGCTACTGCTGAAAGATCCAACAGCTATAAATCAGAATGAGGCAAAACTGGTATCTGAGACCATCTCATCTTCAAAATAGTTCTTCTCATGCTGTGTCAGAGGGCCGCACAGGAAAGTACTGTCTACCCTCTTTTGCATACTTAAGCATAAAGACATCCCCTCGTGATTGGGTAGTGCTGCTGTGATCTGCTAGTCAAAGAGAGACAAAGATAGATAGATAGATAGATAGATAGATAGATAGATAGATAGATAGATAGATAGATAGATAGATAGATAGATAGATAGATAGGGAGGGAGGGAGGGAGGGAGGGAGGAGGGAGGAGTGTGTGTGTGTGTGTGTGTGTGTGTGTGTGTGTGTGTGTGTGTGTGTGTGTGTATCCCATCCCTCCCACCCAGACAGCACAGACAAGGTCAAGCGTTTCTCTGGAGACAATAACAAACTCAGTTTCCGTGTGTGATTATTAACAAGGTTGGCAAACACATTTCCTACTTGTTATTGTATATATTTACAGGTTCTACGTAAGATTTAATTTACATTTATAGCATTTGGCAGACACCCTTATCCAGAGTGACTTCCATCTAGCAGAAAGGGATTTAAGGGCCTTGCTCAGGGGCCCAAGAATGGCAGTTTGGTGTAGCTGGGATTTGAGCTCATGACCATCGAATGCAAAGGCTTCACCACTAAGCTACTACCTCCCCAATTTGATAGCTGGCCTCCACAAAGTATCTTGTCCTTGTGCTCCCAGTTCTGTAAGTGGTGTATTTGCTAGATGCCCTCATCCAGAGTGATTTTCTCTATTCAAAACTATTTCCTCATACTGCTTCACTAGTTTAGAGACTAAGAGTCCAATGCGTGTAGGGCGGATGGTATTGACATATAAGACATTGAGAATGCTCCATGAAGAAGTAGATCATTAGTCATTGTTTAAAGGCAGCCAGTGACTCAGCTCTTTAGGCATCAGGAAATTCATTCAATCACCTAGGTGCCAGAACAGAGAAAAGCCAGTCTTGTACCCTGAGAGATTGTGGGCTCCAAGAATGGTTTAGAGCAGAGGGTGATAAAAGCTTTAAGGAAGATGGTTGCTGCTCCATTTTGGCTTGTGTAGGCAAGGAACAGGATGCCAGTTGAGGGAATATAAAATTGGGTTTGTGGTGTAGGAGAACTTTTTTTGGATCAGTTGCAGTGATGAAACGATGCCGGATCTGAAAGACCTGAAAAAGATGAAAAAACTATTGATTTACTTATTACAATAAATATGTCTGTATCTGTATTGTGATGTTTTTTGTGTACATACTGCTATATACAGTACAGACCAAAAGTTTGGACACAACTTCTCATTCAAAGAGTTTTCTTTATTTTCATGACTATGAAAATTGTAGATTCACACTGAAGGCATCAAAACTATGAATTAACACATGTGGAATTATATATGGAATTATATACATAACAAAAAAGTGTGAAACAACTGAAAAATGTCATATTCTAGGTTCTTCAAAGTAGCCACCTTTTGCTTTGATTACTGCTTTGCACACTCTTGGCATTCTCTTGATGAGCTTCAAGAGGTAGTTACCTGAAATGGTCTTCCAACAGTCTTGAAGGAGTTCCCCGAGAGATGCTTGGCACTTGTTGGCCCTTTTGCCTTCACTCTGCGGTCCAGCTCACCCCTAAACCATCTCGATTGGGTTCAGGTCCGGTGACTGTGGAGGCCAGGTCATCTGGCGCAGCACCCCATCACTCTCCTTCTTGGTCAAATAGCCCTTGATGCCTTCAGTGTGACTCTACAATTTTCATAGTCATGAAAATAAAGAAAACGTTTTGAATGAGAAGGTGTGTCCAAACTTTTGGTCTGTACTGTATATATATATGTGAATAGAATAAACATGTCTGTTTGGATACATTTTGGCAGACGTTCTTTTATCCAGAGCGACTTGCAATGCTCTAATTTACACAACTGAGCAGTTGAGGGTTAAGGGCATTGCTCAAGAGCCCAGCAGTGGCATTTTGGCGGTGCTAGGATTTGAAATCACAACCTTCTGATCAGAAGTTCAACATTTTTACTCCTGGGCTATCACTTCCTCCTATATATATATATATATATTATATATATTCACACAACTAGAGGTTTTCCTTGGGGTTTAAGTTGACAGCTGGAGTTTACAAAGTACTGATTATATGCTAATCAGATATTATATACTACTGACAGTTGTATTAAACAATATATCCTGAAGAATATCTTACTAAAGTATATTTCAAGAGCTGAATTATTCCTGCAGTAGATCAATCTCATAGTAGGAATTTGACACACACCTCAGGGCCACATGATTAAGAAATTGGGCTACCTATCAGTCATGAGCTTGGGCATGAAGCGAAGTTCAATCCACCACCGAGGTGTCAGTAAGGAGAAAGAACATTGATGTGCACCTTCCTCGTACTCTGAGAGATTGTGGGACCAGTTGAGCTGTGGAGGAGTTAAAATTGAGCAGGGTGAGTAGAGTAAGTGAGTAAGTGCTGCGAAGTATAGGGGTGATGGTCGGTTTCTGGCTTTGAAGGTGAGCCTAGGTGTTTAAATCCGATATGGGCAGCTACAGGAAGCCAGATAGAACACAGCAATGTGGTGGTATGGGAAACCAAGTCATGCAGGTGCATTCTGGATCAGTTGCAGAGGTTGAATGTCCTTTAGTGAGATTAGAAATTGTGTAATTCAGATAAATGTAAGCTCTATAAGGGTGCAAATAAAAAGGAAATGCCTTGTCTATAAGTTCCTGGTGTTCCTTTGGCTTTTGGAAGCAATCGTTGAGATGCATTTCCATGCTTATTCAAGTTTTATATTACCTTATATATGCATTCTGTTCAAATATCAAACAATTATGACATTCCATTTTTAGCTTTAAAACATTCAATTCGCAAACCAAGCTCCAGTCACATCATCTGTATGCATGAAGCAGTCTGCCATGTCCAGACCTTCACCTCATCTTCTGTCAAACCAACGCATCAGATCAACGCCTAATATTACACACTTGTCTGCGAGTAGGATATTCATGATGCATGCTGACACACGACCTCGTTAAATTGGTGTCTGGCGGCACGCCTCTGCACGAACGCTCAATTGACCGTCTGCATCGGCAATGAGGACGTGGGCCGGAAACGCTTCGCATACTGACTTCTATAAAAAGCAGACAGAAGGAGGAGGGTGGAGGGTTAAATTGTGTTCAATCTAATTTACATTTTTTAAATTCTCGAATTCAGATTGGTCAAGAGGTGCAAAAAGTATTGGAACACCTGACTTTTCCACATCAGTCATTCGTCTTCTCCAAACACAATTGTATAGGTCTTTGGATGCAGTAGCATAAAATATTCCCTTCACTTGAACTAGGAGAATGAAACCTGCAATGCAAAACCTTAAATATTAAACCTGTTCCTGCATGACACAATGCAAACCCTTACATTTGAGTGAAATCTTCAAGTATCTGATTTGAACAGTACTTGAGTATTTGACTTATATTGAATGTAGGCTCAATGATGCACTATCAAATCAAAATCAAATTTTATTTGTCACATACACATACATAGAGTATGACATGCAGTGAAATGCTTTTATGATTGTCCAGCATTTAAGCATAAAAAGGAATAGAATTGAGGATAAATAAATAAATAAATAAATAAATAAATAAAGGTAGATAAACAAAATTATAAACTATATAAAATATATAAAATATATGAAAATATATGTATATAAATGAATGAGTATGGCAGATATTGGAAGTGCAAATTAAAGTGATTTAGTGATTGTCCATGTGCAGTATGGTGTGATATAAGTGGCACTGTGCACTAGTCCTCAAAACTAAGACACGTGTTAGTAAAAAAGTTATCTTCAAAAATGGATCTTTAATTAACAAATGAAATTACAGAATCATGTCACAAAGTAGAAAAATCATTAGTATTCAGTGGACAAATAAAATTGAAGTAAATAATTGTAGATAAAGTAAAAACCAAATATTTAGAGCTGACTGACTGCAAACTGTAATAGGTAATGATAAATGTAAATTAAAATACAGTGGAATAAAAGTTACATAGATTGAATCATAATTGTAGTTGAGTAGAGAGTAAAAGTTGCTTATATCTTAGTAACCAAAACATTACTTAAGTACAGTGACAAAGTACATTTACTCAAATACTTTAAACCATATACCGTATTTTTCGGACTATAAGCCGCTACTTTTTCCCACGGTTTGAACCCCGCGGTTTAAACAACGAAGCGGCTAATTTATGGATTTTTCCTGGGTTTTTCGGTTTCACAAACTTCAAGCCAAAAAACTGAGCGACATAACATTAGACCAATGAAATTTCCGAACGGAAACGAAAAAACGCACCTCACCTGTGTTCTGAGCTGCACGGCATCGGGAGAAAAAAAAGTTTTTTTTAAATGCACGACGATGCAAAAAGATACTTTTTGCAAAAAGAACTCTTGAGAGAAATAGTTGTGAAAGGAAGGAGGAAGACAGTGAACAATGACTTACTTGGTCGGCTACTGTTTAGATACAAGCCGTTGTAAGACGTTGAGTCTGGGTGAAGGGAGAGCTCACTAACTCCAGTTGCAACAGAAATCAGATAAGCACAGACAGGTTTTTTATTATTCTTGGCAACAGCTTTACAGTTTAGTCAAAGAAACTTAGAAATGAGCATCAGAAAATAATAAGGACATATTCCTTGGTCTTGCACACATGCAGTAATACTGGAAAAAAGCGGCTGCAGGCTGTTCCCAAAATGGCGCTCTGCTCTTAAAGGAGCCACAACATATTTCATCCGTTACACCGTGTAACAGACACTGTCTTTCGTTAAAGCCTGTGTAAAGTTCATTAGTTTCTTATAGACAGGTGCGGCAAATTCCGGCAAAGTCCGGAAATTACGGTATGTTCGGGGAAGTTGATTCAACATTATGGAGTCTCCATTGTCAATGTTTATGTAATAGTTTTACACTACATGAAATTCTCCAGGAAAATTCCAAGAATTTCCAACTCCAAAATTTAAAACTTCCTGTTTTCCAAAAGGTTGTAAAAAGCAGAGGCTTTTTAAAGTCTTTATAGACAGTATAATAGAATTTATCTGGTGGAATTTGCACAATATTACATGTAGTTATAAATGATTAAAATGCACAGTGTGCTGAACACACACCTCCCGGATTATTATCACAGATTATTCTACTATTACAAGATTTGTTGAAGCTTTTGTCAGAATGTCACAACAATTTTATAATATAATAGCTAATAATTATTTTTCTTTTTTTTTCTTTTGAATTGCTTTAAAAGAAAAAGTCAGGTACGTGATCGGATTTGTTCAATAGTTTGGTATTTTACAGTGCAATGAAATCGTTTAAAACCCAATATATTGGCACAGTGCTTAATTGTTACATCTGCAAAGAGAGAGAGAGAGAGAATGGGGAGGATATGAGCAACACACACACACACACACACACACACATTCGACACAAAGTGTTGCTAAGCAATGAAAATAAAAATGAATGCTACTGCAATTACGGCATGACAAGTTCGTAATGGCTTCAATCCTCTTTCTTTCTTTTATTCTTTCTCTAGCTCCCTTCACTTTCAGTTTTCCATACGCCCTGCTGTGCAATAAGGCGTCAGTTGGAAGGAGAGGGGGAAAAAAAACACAAAAACAGGCTCTTCCCTGGTGATTCGAAGCTTTGTGGCTGCACATTTATTAACCTCGTGAGAAAATCTGCCGTGAATAAAACCCCTGAACTGATGAAAGCCACACATTTCCATTTTAATATGTTCATTATATCATTTAAACATAGCTACGGGATATGTTACCAGGAGGTTAAAGTGTGTTCGGAAATAAATCCAGAAAGAAAATGATCACAGACATGGTGAAATGTTGTGATTTTCACAGGGTTTTTTTTTTTTTTGGAAAGGAGTCTCCAGTGTCAGTCAGAAGTGCAGCTCAACTTCAGGTTTTCCACAAATGGTAGTTTCTTATGAACCAGGTACCCTTTCTGAATGTGATGACTGCAACTAGCATGTTTCCTAGATGATTAAATGAAAGTAGAAATGTTGTATATGGTTGTATAAATGTTGTATATTGTTGTATAACACATTGTATCAGTGTTAACAAGCTGAATCAAATGCTTTGGGATCGAACTCAAGCATTTTACTCCTTACTAGATTGTTAGTTGTATTATAACTTAAACAAAATAATTATTAACCATTAATCATTAATTACAGAGGAGGTGAAAATCAGGTCACATGACTAAAGTATAGCAAGTATTAATTCCCATATACTTCAGTGGAAAACACAGTGAAATAGTAGATATAAAGGCTGCACATACAGAAGCCTATGTAAAGTATACATTTTGAGTTTTCACTTTGTGGCGTCCAACGGGTCCTAAGGGAATAACCTTGATGATGCCACCTCTGAAGGGGTAGGATTTTAAGTATTAGGAAGCAAATTCTCAAAATTGATATGTTGGAAACTGGAAAAATGGGCAAGCACACACACACCCCTCTTCATGGTAATAGTATTCCCTAAGGGAATGCCAGAAGGATCATTTGCCTTCATATCCAAACTGTAAAATGGTTTGAAGAACATGACAAAGAGTTCAAGGTGTTCGTGGACTTGGCTCCAAAATTCTTCCGAGCTCAATCCGATCGAATATCTGTAATAGAGGTGTAAACAGTACCTGAAAATCATACTTGAGTGAAAGTATAGATACATTACTGCAAAACTTACAAGTTAAAAGTTACATTATGATTTGAGTATAAGTCTTTGAGTATCGGATTTGAACAATACTTTTGTATGACTTATGCATGCACTAGTCCTCAACACCAAGCTTTACACCAATGGTATGTAAGACATGCTGGACAAACAAATTAAATCCATGTAGGCATCTTGCAACATTTAGAAGTCTTTTTGAGGTCTATTTTCAAGGGGGACATACACAATATTAGGCAACCGGTTTTAATAGTATGGGTGATTAGTAGGGACCGGTGGTTCATGAACGATTTATTAATTTTGAACGAGTCTTTATTGTGACTCAAA
Source organism: Silurus meridionalis (assembly GCF_014805685.1). Taxonomy (NCBI): domain Eukaryota; kingdom Metazoa; phylum Chordata; class Actinopteri; order Siluriformes; family Siluridae; genus Silurus; species Silurus meridionalis. The sequence continues at coordinate 3,528,287 of NC_060908.1, forward strand.
AGAACAAGTCATTTAAAAGAGTGATTTGTTGATTTTCTACTGGACGCGCACGAGCAAAGCATCACGAAAATCTCTGCAGGTTATGTACAGGAAACAGAATCGAGTGGTTTACCTCTCGACTCTTTAAGTCCGAGCCGCTCGTTCTTTTATTACACGACTCCCATATACGCAATGCAGTGCATTACACAGGAAACAGTAGTAGTTGAGTAGTTAATCTCATGAGTCCTCTGGTCTGAGTGGTTGTCACGTGACTCTCAAAGACGCTATGAAGGTGATTAAAGGAACAAAATAAACTAAATGGCTTTAAAAAGATTCGCTCATTTTGATGAGCGAGATTCGAAGAAGCAAGTCACTAAAACAATCCGATCTTCCCATCACTAGTGTTACATGAGTATGTAGAGTATATCTCAGTGCTAAATGTGTTTTATGCCAGTGCTATATATACCAGGTTTTATCTTTACATATAAGCTTTATACGCCATTGGTTACATTTTGGTGTTTTGAACCCCATATAAGCTTCAGTCATAAAATCTGCCTTTCCATATCGTTTAGGAAATCACATGCCATGATGAATCTTTAACCTTTTGAGATGGAATCACCTGTAGGACCGATTCACATCATTAACGCTACGCCACTGCTAATCCCCGTGGGTCTGATATCTAAATTACATCGCGCTAAATGAAATGGGGCGAGCGTTTAACTGAGGCAGTGGTGCTGAAGAATGCCGGGCCTCCTGAGAGTAATTTTTTTTTCCTGAACGAGAGCTGACTTCTTAATTGAGCGTGAAATCACAGTGTGGATGTTTTGATTAGACTTTTAATGACAGCCAAGAAAACGGCACTACAGAAGGAAAGTTATTACAGGAAATAAATTTGCAGTGCCGTACTGTATATCACGAGCTAATATTGATGAAGTGCAGAGCACTGACAGGAACTTGACTGGTAATTTGATTAGTCATGAGTGTACGGCTGGGTAGTATTAGTGTTTAATGATGACTTCGGGTGTTTAACGAGGCATGAAACTATGTAGTGCACACGCGTGTGTGTGTGTGTGTGTGTGTGTGTGTGTGTGTGTGTGTGTGTGTGTTTTATGTCTGTATTAATTTTTTTTCCTGTCTCAGAACTCTAAACTAGTTCCTCATATTCAGAATTGGGTTACGTACATACTTAAGTCAAAGTGACCTTTTCTGATTATTTAAATTATCGATATGAAATGTGTAACATTGTGGATATAATTTAAAGTGTAATTAGGTTTAATCATCTTAGTTAATAACATAAAAAATTTGGGGTGACTTTGACTTCCTACATATTAACGCCTCATTTGATTTGCCTGTATGAGGTTTAGGCCAATGGACTATGTTTCTCAGAAGCCATTGTATCGCCATGGCGATTTAAAGCTTTATGGGAGCTATAAAGCTGAAAATGAACACATGGGCCAGATTTTAATGGTTGGAATTTGGATTTTTGCTCAAGGAAAAAATTATGTCACAAATTCAGTTAAATAATCTGAAAGGACCTTTAACATATGTGTGTAACCCAATTCTGAATATAGGGAACTAGATCATTATCTAAGTTCTGACAATACATAGACATAGACACACACACACTACATAGTTTTAAGCCACGTTACACACCCGAAGTCATCATTAAACATTAATACTACCCAGCCATACATTTAATACTAATCAAATACCAGTAAAGCTCCTGTCAGTGTCATTGTATATATTAAATGGAGTTTTAGTTATCAAATAATTTTAAATAAATGATGTGCCTATACACCTTGGATATGGCTTTTTTGTATATAAGCAATGGGAAAGAAAAAGATGTTAAAAAAACAAGACAGGCTTTGGTTTCTGGAACTGGCTCAGAAAACATATTGCAACAGGAGCAGGTTCAGCCAATCATCTGCAGATCATGGTTTCTATTTGGGCAATGCAACGGACATGTCTAAGAGAGCAAAACTGGTCAGCCGGTCTCTGAGTAAGGCTAATAGCATAATCTCTTTCTTTTTTCTCTGTCAATTACAGCAACGCTAGCCAATCACAAGCCTCGTGTGAGCTCATGAATGCAGAAGAGGGCAGACATCTTACAAAAAAATGAACCAGTGCTCCGATCCGGAGAGATAATACATTCGTCCAGAATATTTGAGTAAACCGAGTCTTTATTCTTCACTTTTTTATTCTGAGTGAGGTTTTCTGAACTCATTCCCCGCCTCAGGGTACTTTACTGTCCCATAATGCATTGCACCCGAGCCAGGCTGTGCACTGTGAGGTCATTTGGCCTCTTTGCAAGAGGTAACACCCCTCCTGAAACTAACCATGACACTCACATAGACAAACATAAACACACACACACACACACACACACACACACACACACACACAACATGCTGCAGGAACATGCTCTGCTCTTCTTTCGAGCTCTAGTGTGGGTTCTGGTGCATCAAATTATGCACAAATAAACCACACACAATCACAGTAAGCACATGCACACACACTCTATTTTACACACACACTCTCTCTCACACACACAAAAACACACATTTTTCGCTGCTGTTTTTATTTTGTGTTTTTGGTAATAATCAAAACATTTATTTACAATAAATCCAATATCTATACAGTAACAAGAAACTAAATGTGACATATAATGTCCTATAATGTCTTATAATGTCTCATAACACAACCTTATCCTAACAATTGGTCCTTTTCTCAGGTATAATTTCCTCACGGCAGGAGATGTCTTAACTACTATTAAGATTCAATGTGCTTTTTAAACATCCCATTCCACATTTAGTTCCCATTTCCTGTTATAAAAACCTCCTCTCTTCTGGGAAGATGTTCCACTGGATGTTGGAGTGTGCTTGTGGAGATTTGTGGAGATTTAGCTACAAGGGTTTTAGTAAAGTCAGGTACTGATGTAGGTGAGGTGAGGAGGCCTGGGGTGCAGTCAGTGTTCACATTCATCCCAAAGGTGTTTGAGGGTCAGAGTTCTATAGCAGGAGATCTTCCACTCCAAACCATGTAAAGCATCAGGATCATTAACATGCTGGAACAGGCTCTTAGTTCAAGTGAAGGGAAATTTAATGCTACCGTTTTTTAAAGACGTCTACAATTGTGTGCCTCCAACTTTTGAGGAAAAACACATATGGCTGGAAAAGACCTAAACCTTTTGTTTATATGGTGGATATTAAATACCCTTTTTTCAATCTTTGTGCATTAAGCAAACAAATTGGTTAAAACAGGAAAATGTTTTGTTCTATTAGCAAACAAGCTAGTCAGTGACCTGTGATAAGTGCTGTATTTTTCCTACTCAAAACGTGTAGTTAACAATCAAATATGTCTGTATGCAATGTAAAAAACAGGACTTCTCTGGATCCTGTTGATACCATCGGCCATTTTATTTTGGCATCACTTGCAAAAGTTTAGGACACGATCCTGAGGTCCGAAGTAAGAATTCAAAGTTGAAAAGATTTTTGTTGTTTGGAAATTTTTTGGGTTGAATGCTGCTGCTGATGTTGACTGAACATTAGACAGGATTAGATGTTTGCTGGACACATGTAGAAAAAAGAGCAAGTTTTGGTAAAATATCTTCTATTGAAATAAAATTTGTCTGTAGCTCATATATGATTTTATTAATAAATCATGAAATTTATCAAGAATTTTGTAAATAATTCAATTAGCAAAACCTTTAAAATACCTCACACATAAATGCTAGCCAATCCAAAGTTGAATTTCTGTTAGCAAACTTCTAGCAAACTAGCAAACTGTGTGTGTGTGTGTGTGTGTGTGTGTGTGTGTGTGTATGTGTGTGTATGTGTATGTGTGTGTGTGTGCATAAATGCGTAACAGTAATTGTGAATTTGTGTTCCAAGTGGTTTTGTAGTGTGTGTGTGTGTGTGTGTGTGTGTGTGGTGTGTGCATGTGTGTGTGGTGAGTGCTTGCATGCATGCGTGCATGTTTATGTGCGTGTAAATATGTGTCAACAGGTTTATATATATATATATATATATATATATATATATATATATATATATATATATATATATATATATATATATATATATATGTGTGTGTGTGTGTGTGTGTGTGTGTGTGTGTGTGTGTGTGTGTGTGTGTGTGTGAGTACAGAGTATCATAGTGAGCAAGGGTTTTATAAAGTGTGTGTGTGTGGTGTGCATGCATGTTTGTATGTGTAAATGTAAGTGTTTGTTTATGTC
>NC_060908.1:3537500-3545000 GCF_014805685.1 Silurus meridionalis
TGTAATAGTATAGTATAGTATATAGTATAGTATAGTATAGTATAGTATAGTATAGTATAGTATAGTATAGTATAGTATAGTATAGTGTAATAGTATAGTATAGTATAGTATAGTATAGTATAGTATAGTATAGTATAGTATAGTATAGTATAGTATATACAAAAAAACTGTTTAACTTCTAATAATATTTATTTTATTCCTCTGGTTTTATAAAAAAAATGTTCTCTCTTTATCTATAAAGCATTGCATATTTAAATGGAACATGTTCAATTATGCAATATTTATTAAGGTTAAGGTGAAAAGTTTAAATTATATATATATATATATAAAAAAAAACCTGCCAGGAGTCAAAAGCTTAAGGTTTCCAGTTGGAGAACGTAGTACCCTCTCTGTATTCATTTGCAAAAAAATAATATGATTGTCATATAATCAAGAAACTGACAGTGTTCAACTGATACAGTGTTCAACTGATACAGGAGACAACTTTCATAAATATTACACACATGTACAGAAAACCCTCAATATATTGCATTCATTGTTATACATTTATATATTAACACACGCAGATTATGATTAGGTGTAGATGTAGGTCCATTGTACACCTGCACACAAAGGAACGTGCACATTAATGTGAACATGTGATTCGTCCTAAACATAAAAAAATGTATTATTATTTTAAATGATCTGCTGATCCTGTTTGAGTTCAGCATTGCATACATTCAGGAAGTAAATGCATGCAATATATTCAAACCCCCAACTAACACAAGTGAGCCACAGCAAGTGAAAAGCCAGGAAATGATTTTAAAGTGCACATCTGGCAACATCAGTTGATACATGTTGTATAACAAATTACACATTTTATATTTTCATGAAAGGTTGTGATTCACTGTTCATGAAAATGTAATGGTTGTTCTCAAGAAGACAGTGTGTGTGTGTGTGTGTGTGTGTGTGTGTGTGTGTGTGTGTGTGTGTGTGTGTGTGTGTGTGTGTGTGTGTGTGACCACTAAGGCTTTGCTAATTACTATTAAAGTGTATCTGCAGTAACTCGACTCTTTAAAATCTATCAGAGGATTTGGAAAATTGGTGGTTGGTTTTCAAACACTGGTGAAGTCGAGACACACGCACACACACACACACACACACACATAAACGTTTACTTCACACACTGACCAGCACCAGTGTGAACTCATAAATCCCGGCCCTGTCTGGCCCCATTAGCAGATATGACCTCACTCCTCGCATCATAAAGCAGACATGATCCCATCGCATCTTTCCACCACTCCCTCCATCCATCTCTTCTCCTCTTCCCTCACTGACTCACTCACTCATTCGTTCTTTCACACTCTTAATCTCTCATCTTTTGCTCTTCCCTGAGATTTTTCTCAAGCTTTCTGGTTTGTACGTCTCTGCCCTTGGTCTCTCCCGGGACAGAAAACTTGCATGACCTTCGATTTACACGTGTGGTTTTTAGCCACATGTAGCACATAATATTATATTATTCATTATTTCATTATATGATTGATTTTTTTTCTGCATTTCGATGTCACATGTTTGTAGTCAGTTACAATTCGAGGGCACAGAACGAGGCGCTGTACCTACACGTGGTTTTATTTTCACGTGAATATGTATGAGTACGTAAGGCGTTGAATGGTTTCACTCGATTAGAATTGCTTGGTGCGACTTTTCTTACAATACAATTATTATAATGTTAATTTGTTGGTTTTCTCATCAAATGTTGACACTTTTCATTCTACCTTTCAGTACTTCGGGACAAATTATTTAGCAGAAGTACAAACATTATATGGACGAACGTACATCACATATTTGGAGGCACACGACTGAATAAAATGTCTTTGGATGTGGTGGCATTCAATTTTTCCTTCACGTAATCTAGGAGAACCGAACCTGCTCTAGGATGACAATGCCCCTGTGCACAAAGTCAGCTCCATAAAGACATAGAAATGTGCATCTCCATAACTGGGGCAGATGCGATTCACCTTTTTATTTATTTCTTTTATTATTATTATTATTATTATTATTTATTTGACACAAGAATAAAATATATACAATAAAAAAAGATAAAAAAGTGCAATCCATATGCTTTGCAGTTAGAGGCAGAAAACCCAAAAGGGTTTATTTAAAGCCTCCAACTAAACAATAAAAAAATTTAAAAAAACAATGAAATTAAAAAAATTAAATAAAATAAAATAACAAATATGTAAGTGTAAATGTCTGCGAATTAATTATAACACGTCAAAAACCGTTAAATAAAGTAATCATACATTTCTATAGTGTATTCTGACTTTCACAAACACGCCTTTGGAGTCACATAGAATACAGATTAACATGGCAGAGGTAGAGCTGCATTTTTCAGGACACGGCTCGGTCTAGTGTTGTAATACATCATATTTGCAGTTGCAGAGAAAATATTGGTCACAAATTATTGGTCACTTTGTAAATAATAAAAGTATATTTTATCGCATCTACTAATAATTATATGTTAAATGTTAAAAACGATGCATCGCAATACAAATGGCAACTTTTTAAAATCAATGCATCACATCGTTAACTTTTATGCTGATGCACTGATGCGAATCAGTGAATCTTACCGTCTCTAATACTTTATATGGGTTGGAAGATGTGGAAAATCTTGAGTGGCTTGCTCTAGAGCTCTGACCTCAACCCTATTAAACAACTTTGGGATAAATTGGAACGCTGACCGCACGCCAGGACACTGGAATACTGGAGATTATTATAACAGCAGACTAAATGGAGACTAAACATGCAATGCAACATTAAAGAAGCACATAAATCTTAAGGTCAGATGTCCACATACTGTTTATATACTGTGGTGTATGAACTGATGCAGTGTTGCGACCGAATACAAAATTGCTCAAATCGATGGCATCACAATAATATATAATAAGCAATTATCACATTCTGTGTGCGGAGGCGGATGCAAGTCCAGATAACGATTTAAGCGTAAACAGTAAACAAAACACAAAATGACCAGACACATAAACAAGATGATTAAACTTGAGAATGAGTGAGAACAACGAGGTGGGAAGACAACTGTGAGACAATGAGTGTGGCATACGGGGAGATTAAATACAAGTGTTAATTACCCATAAATGTGAAAAACATGGTGCAGTGGCTGATGGGGGAAGCCAAGTTCTGTGACATACTGTGAATATTTAAATATATTTATTATATAATTATATTAGAATGAAATATTATAAGATATAATATTATAATATTTAGAATATAATAATAATATTAGAATGTATTATATATATTATATTTACATACTTTTCCACATTAAAGTTACGAAAATAATAGAATAATAATAAAACTATTTAATAAAATAATGACATTTTTTATAATAATTTTTATTAATTCATTTAAGTTTTTTTTATACAAGCCTTTTCTACCTTAAATAAATAGCTAGCTAGCTAGCTAGATAGATAGATAGATAGATAGATAGATAGATTGATTTTACTGCATTTATTGTAAATACTGGCACATATAATAACAACAACAACAACAATAATAATAATAATAATTATAATAATAATAATAATCATATTAATAATAATATGAAGGCACTACAGTTGCTCATCAGCCTGACATTTTCATCCAAAGTGTCAGACAATTGAAACAGGAAACGACTACGCAGGTTAACGCTGAGGGCCTTTGAATGTGTAGCTCGAAGGCTTAACCACCGAGAAACCGCTTTCTTCGACTAGCTCGCAGTGATTCAGCATACCTCCATCACTGGAGAACGAGGAGTATGCTAGCAGGAAATCAAATGCTGCTAGCGTGATGTTAATTATGCTAGCACAAAATCAAAACCTTTTACTCGTTTTCAGTATTTCAGAGGTTGAATCTATGAAACTCGGCCAATTTTTACAGTGTGAAATAATAAGAAGAAGAAGGAGAACAACAACAACAACAACAACAAATGCAAATAAAATATTGAACTTATAGAGGATGCCAAAAAAAGGGAGAGACCCACTGATTAGAACACATTTAGGGAAATCCAGACTGTTGTGATAAACATCATATAAGCAATAACAGGACAGCAAAGGGGAGAAAAAAACAGCGATCGTGTTCACCGCTGCTCTGTTTCCATCTCAGCCATGACAACAAACAGTTAAAGTCATTCTGAAATGCTCTCGTTTAGCGCGACCTTAACGTCGTGGCGCAGAGTGAAATCGTTTTGACAACCACCAACCGTTTGAGAACAAATGTATGACTGTGCATCGAATCCTGAGAAGACAATTACCAGAGAATGATTGACTCACTGAGTGACGGTGAGATACTGAGGGACACTTCAGTACCAAGCCCACCTTTTTCTCTCTATATTTGATAGATGCTCAAACAAAGACGTCTGATCATGATGCTGAACAGCCCGGGGTTAACAGGTTTGTTCAGAGGGGGGTGGGATTTGATCTCATAACCTTTTTTGGAATGATAACTGCTGGCTGTCTTTCTGTGTCTTCCACATTGCTGACAGTCTGGAGGTAATTACTCCATCGCATCAGGCAGCTCCGTTCTTCAGCGCTCGGCTCGATGACATGTTTATGGCAGTCTCTTATTCTCAAAATGACCAAGTATCGGGATCGTGGCTGAACCCCTCAAGCAGTGTGTACTCTTTTCTCGTTTCCGTGCTCTCCAGAGCTCTCAAGCCGGAAATTCTCTGCATTGGCATTAAAATAGAATTATTTGAATAATTCTTATAGATTTTTAAAAGTTTTATGCCTGTCAAAAGTATGGAATCGCCTAATCTCATTGATTCAGACTTACGAATGTTCCTTTTGCTTATATGCAAGAAACTTTTTTGCAAGGCAAAAACACAAGAATTGGACAGGGAATGTCTGGAAGAAAGTTCTGTGGAGTCCAAATTGGACATTTTGAGCTCTTACAGAAGACTTTCTGTAAGATGGAGAACAGGAGAGAAGATGTTAGCAGACTGTCTCACCCCCACAGTCAAACATCGAGATGGAAGCTTAATGGTCTAGGGTTGTTTTCGAAGCAGGAAAGGTTGGAGACTTATTTCGGGTGAAAGGAATCAACATGGCAACCGTTCTTCAACTCAAACCATCCACCGACTTCACCATACAACACAATAAGCTGAAGGGTACTTTCAAGCTCTGAAGTGTTATCTATCATAGAATAGCCTGCCCAGTCACCGCACCTAAATCCTTGAACTACTCTGGGATGAACTGAATCACAAAAAAAGAAATCACCAACTAGTGAAAAAGAAAGTAGTGAAAACCAACTCAGTGTGAAAAGCTGTTATTCATGCTAAGTGAGGATTTTTCATTGAAAAATAAATAAAGTGGATCATCTGCACATTTATATATTTGTTTGGTCAAATTTAATCTTCATACTGTTAAGTAACCTAGTTTGTTGTATAGAAAACAAAAAGAACATGCATGTTTCTCGCATAAACCATAAAAGCGGTTATTTTATTTATTTATATAATAAGTTAATTAATTTATTATATTTTATTTTGAGTTTCTTCCAATTTTTGGAATTAGTTACCCCCCTTCCTCATTTATTTATTTTTATTTAATTTACTCTGCCCTCTTGCACTAATATTTTCCAGTCGAACATCTCAACACAAATAATCGAACATTAAATGCATTATGTCCTCCTTTTACTGAAAATCCTCACCGGTAGCCATAACATCAAGAAGAAATCTGTCAGTACAAAAAACAAATCAACCTTCTTACTAAATACATCACACACAAGGCTTCCTGGACAGGCATACATTATCACACACCAGATTTCATACTGCTTTTGTTGGAGAGTGTAACTGTTCAGGGTGACGTTGAGTTCAGGCCTGCGGTGTTCGCACAATCGGCTTAGAGGAATCCTGAATCTGAAAATGCGGAAAAAATGTTTATATCATGTTCCTCATATAAAATTAATATATAAGGAATTTTTTTTTTTATCAATTTGTCATGTTGGAAAAAGCCTGCAATGTGCTTTGGTTGACAGATTGCTAGCTAAATAGTTAGAAAGACATGCTAACACAGACGAGGATCCACACGTAGTCAAAACACATTACGCAGGGAAAAAATAGCTTGTAAAATAATAGCCTGTCTAACATCCCTTAGGAAATTATTTTAAATAGCGGCCATTTTTCAACCATGATTATAATTTTTTCATCCCCTTCTCAGTATTATTACAGTCATCAAAATGATGTGCAGTTTTTATTCTCTCAGCCAAAATCTAGCTTATGTCGCTAGTTTTGTGTAGCTAGTTATATGCATCTGCCTATTGTAACTGCTATGTTTGCTAAATGTAATGTTAGCTAACTATTCTAATGTTACATTTCAAGAGCTAGCTATACACTGTTAGTTGAGTTTTTTACAATAATAAAGACACAATAAATACATGACAATTTCTCTGACAGAAAGCAAGAACTCAGAGTCAAGACAGGACACGGGACTTTCAAGCGGGAAAATCGAGACGAGCGCATAATGTAATAAAATAAAACATTACTAATGTGAGATGACTGAGCTTCCAATATGATCTCCTCGACTTGAGTGAGACACTCCAGGTGTTTTCCTTTGTATATTTATACCTTCGGCGTCTATGTAGGGTCCATTATTTATCACTACTATCTACTGTTATACATATATCATTCAATACAGCTACCCACTAAACACACACACACACACACACACACACACACACACACACACACACACACACAGAGTTGGTAATATCTGACAGTTAAATACAAACGCATGAACTGCTTAATGCCTGTATAACAGCACTCACACACACACACACACACACACACACACACACACACACACACATACAAGTGACTAAGGTCAGTAATTCAGTTGCCACAGATCACATTCCATCAAATCACAGTTAATTCCTTCAAGACAAAAAGACAGTCTCTGTTCTAGAGAAGGTTTAAGCTTTTCAACAGGGCTTTGCGAAAATAAATCCACTTCAAGATGATGCAAAGATTTACATTCTAACACAAGATGCATGGTGTACAGTGTGTGTGTGTGTGTGTGTGTGTGTGTGTGTGTGTGTGCAAGGAAAAAATTTATAAATGCTAACCCTGTTTGGTGCTAAAAAATACTGTAGCTTTTTATACATTTGCAATCATTTTGAAAAGTCAGAACAGTCGGTTGCCAACTTGATAGCAAGATGCAGAGAGAGTTAGAGAGGACAAAATGGCCACTATCTGACAAAATACTTGTGTAAATATTAAGAATTTTCAGGGTTTTAGGACTTCTGGAAATCCCATAGCCCCATGTTTTTGCTACAATGCTATTTTTTTTTTTTCGCTACAAAACTAGTTTCTCTTGATACAATGTTAGTCAGCAGATTTGTCTTATTTTAATGCTAACCATTGGGTTCGCCTGTTTACTACCTTACATATATTGTCTTTACTACAACTACAACATACAATGTTTACTGTAAAAAATGATTTTAGCCAGCAAAAGTTCCGTTTGGTGTCCTTAG